>NC_051178.1:101850897-101928404 GCF_013339695.2 Rhipicephalus sanguineus
AAGGCGTGCGTGACACGGACGAAGGCGGATCTGTACACTGCACATACGGAGCGGACGTGCGTCGTGTTGTGTGCTCGCGCAGAGAGGCTCAAAGAGGCCGAGTTTGCGGAAAGGCAGGCAGAATATGGATTCATAAGTAGTTTGTCTGCACGGACAAGCTGCAGAGCGAGACGTTAAGACCCGAGATCCGTCGCTGTAAGTCTCACATCAGGCCGAAAAAAAAAAAAAGAAAACTATGAGTTGTGTACAAAGATAAAAGAACTACTGGACGCTATAGAAAGTTGCCAGAATTTCATAACTGCAGTGAAGTTCGAGGCGCTGAATAGTGTACAAAAAGGTAAAAGCCCATGCGCTTTGTCCACTCTGCTCGTTTTCACGACGCGCATCGACACCCCCTCCGTCATCCCCCCTCGCCCCCCTCCCCTCATGTATATCGCCCCCTTTTTTTTTCTTTTATTCTTTTTCCAAAGACGCACCTTTATGTAATACTGTAGGCGCATCGTCGGAACGGATGCACGCTCGTGTTGACGCCATACAAGCAAATTCGCAAAAAGCAAAAAGTCGGAAAAAGCGCGATCATGATCGCCAAGGCTGGCTTCTCCACAATAAGTGTGGCTGTGCGGAGAAGCCCCCCTTCAGCGATTACCCCCCCGTTCAACGAATAACGGTCTTAAAACACATTAGGGGTCAATCAGGCCCGGGGCAAACGTATATGGAAGCGGGATCGAAGAGCTACTCTAGGCGTAACCACCGGCCGCACGTGCATCCGACACCGGTAACGACCGGACGATGACTGCAAATGACCGCGCGGGAGCGCGCCAATGACCTCTCTCGAACGAACCGCCGGACGGCGCCTTTTCTAATTACCACCTCGCCCTGCCTACTCTCACATCCGCATTTACACAAAGCGGCAGGTTAACTGACCGTCACGCTCACCTGGACACGCTTCGAGCGCTGCTTGCAAAGTGCCGTCCCGGCCACAGTATACAACGAGGCGTCACCATAAAGCGGCGCGCATGTTCGCACGTGACAGTCTCTGTTAGCTTTGCAAACGTGCCTAGACGCTGTAATTTTCGTAGAGGACGCAGGGGTAATGGGAGAGTTCGTTAACGCGCCACGGTCAGGAAAGGCACTGCATATAGTTGAGCATGCGCCACTGACACTACGCAACTTGCAAGGCTGCAGTGCCTCATGTGCTACGGCATCGCATCTTCTAGGCATGCTCTAGAAGACTGCTCTATAGGACATGACACCGACACCGTGGAGCTTGATGTGAAAAACATATAATAGACGTCACGGGAAGGAACAGAGAACTCGTAGTCATTCCGTGAATAAGTGTGTCACGCTGTAATATCAAAGAACAACAACAACAAAAAATACACGGAGAGACGACGCAAACCTAAGCGCGACGATGAACAAAAGGAGTCTTACTAACCCGCTATGCTGGCTCGGCGCGTATGGCCAACGTTGGGTGCTTTCAAAGCAAGAGGGCGCGGGCTAGATTCACGACAATGGCAGCCGCATTTAGATGGCGGAGAAATTGCAAAACCCGCGCGTGTTCTTCGATTTAGGTGCCCGATAAAGAAACCGAGCTGACCGAAACTACTCGGCAGTCCCCCGCGATGGCATGTCTCATAATCTCTAATTGGTTTTGGCAATTAAAACTCCAGAATTAGGGGACAAAAATGTAACAGTTACGCTCGCACGATGTTCCTTTCAACCATTTATAGTCACTGACCGTCATTGAACCGCGGACGACAAGAAAGATATATGTGAGTGAGTAAAATAAACCCTTACGTTATATCATTACATATCGACCCAATCTCGAGCTTGAAGCGCGCTGACGCAGTAAAATGGCGACACGCGACACGGCCAAAGAAAAAAAGAGAGAAAAAATGTAGGAAACAGCGTTATAAGACGGACCGAAATGAAAGAATACAGACCACTGCGCTGCTGTGTTCTTTCGCCTTGCCCCGTCTTATAGTGCTGTTTCCCGCATACAATCATGAACCAGCCAGCCCGAATGCGTACCCTTCTGGAGGAACGGCGGATTCATTCGCGAGAGCCTTCTCCACATAAGACGGTCGTCCCGCAAGCGCTCTCTCAAAGGCGACGCGGCGTGCGCACGTTTTCCAGTGCCTCGAGGAGAGTTAGTTCTGCGAAGTGGGGAGTCCTTACTTGCAACTGAATAGGGCGAGGAACGCAATTACTCGAGGATTTCTTCCAAAGGGGGCGCAATTAGCACGGCGCGCGCAGTTCGTTAGCACCCATTCTCAAGCCGCGCTGCTATATTATACACTGCAGTGGGTTACGTCGCAATTCAAGAAAGCGGCGCGGAGTAAACTCCGCGGAGGTCTCGACGAGTAGCAGTTCGTCACTCTTGCAATTTAACCGTAGCAGATTACGAAACCGACTTTCTGCTTAGGAACAAGATCTTCTCAGGGCACGCAGCACAATATTAGCGTTTCCTTCATGAGCAGCTCGAAAATTAAGCCGCGCATAAGAAAAGGAGCTATAAGGCGGGCAACTTCAATGTGAAGCTATGACGAGTTTTACACAGGGAGGGAATAGAGGACCTCGTAACGTGTGAGGTGGTCTACGCCGACAATTATCCACCTATTTCCAGAAGAAGTCGAGGGAAGCGGTCCGTATAAGTCGATACCGACGCGATCAAATGGACGCGCCGGACAAGGCAGAGGCTGAAGTGTACCGGCTGGGCGTTCAGGTGGAGCTTTACGGCGCTGACAAGCAGTACATAGCACCTTCTGCTGTGTGCACCGCGCGTGTCATTATTCAAGGCGAACTGTACGTCATCGAGTTTTTCGTGTTAGCGTCATGCTCCCACGACGTTATTCTCGGCTGGGACTTTCTTTCGCGTCATCGTGCCCTCATAGACTGCTCCCGTGCAGAAGTCGCCCTTACGCCGCTGCAAACAGCTCTTTCGATGGATCCCCTTCCCGACGCTTACAAACTTGTCGTTGCTGCGGACACAGATATAGCCCCGAAAACGTCCACCCTGGTAGCCCTGACCTGTAAAGCCGCTCCAGACGGAACTGTTCTGTTCGTCCCGTCCGAGGTATTTCTCCGCCGCCGCGGCTTGCGACTACCGTTTGCCGTACTCGCCGTTGAATCGGGTGCTACAATTATGCTGGTTGCGAACTCACTGACATCCTCAGTTACATTACTTCGCGGGGAATGTTTGGGCAACATACAAGACGTTGACCTGCTGCGTTCTCTGGAGTTTGCTGCAAACCAACCCGACCTCCAGCTGAATGCCATAACACCACCTGTTGCCACTTCTTCTGCTCCAGACATTTTCCACCCTTCCGTTGCCGCTGATCTATCGCCGACACATCGACGCGAACTCTTAGCCCTTCTTCGAGAGTTCCGCTCTTCCTTTGATTGCGCTCAACCATCATTGGGGCGTACAACGAGCATCACGCACCACATTGACACCGGTGGTAATGCTCCCTTACGCCAACGACCATATCGAGTTTCAGCGGAAGAGCGGCGTATTATCAACGAACAAGTCGACGATATGCTCAAGCGCGGTGTCATCCAGCCATCCCAGAGCCCCTGGTCGTCCCCTGTTGTGCTTGTGCGCAAAAAGGATGGATCAATTAGATTCTGTGTCGACTACCGCCGCCTCAATAAAATAACTCGGAAGGATGTATACCCGCTGCCACGCATCGACGATGCTCTCGATTGCTTGCAAGGAGCAGAATATTTCTCGTCGTTGGATTTACGCTCGGGTTATTGGCAAGTTCCGATGGCCGACCCTGACCGATCGAAGACTGCATTCGTCACTCCTGACGGGCTGTATGAATTTAACGTCATGCCGTTCGGACTCTGCAACGCCCCAGCTACCTTCGAACGGATGATGGACAACATCCTTCGCGGCTACAAGTGGAAAACCTGCCTCTGCTACCTTGACGACATTGTCGTTTTTTCTCGCGATTTTCCGACTCACCTTACTCGCCTTCGTGCAATTCTCACGTGTCTCACCTCTGCTGGCCTTCAACTTAACATCAAGAAGTGCCATTTTGCGGCGCGCCAGCTCACAATACTAGGCCACGTCGTTTGCAAGGAAGGCGTTCTTCCGGACCCCGCGAAACTCCGCGCCGTGGCCGAATATCCGAAGCCCAACTCTATGAAGACGCTTCGAAGTTTTATTGGGCTGTGCTCGTATTTTCGTCGATTTGTGCGCGACTTCGCTTCTATTATCGCGCCTCTTACCAATCTACTGACAGCCTCCAACGGCCTGTCTGCTTGGTCACAGGAGTGTGACGAGTCTTTTATGACGCTACGGCGCTTATTAACGTCGCCTCCGATACTTCGTCACTTTGATCCTAATGCGCCTACGGAGATCCATACCGACGCCAGCGGGGTCGGTCTTGGCGCAGTACTGGCTCAACGAAAACAAGGATATGAAGAATACGTCGTTGCTTACGCGAGTCGAACCCTCAAGAAAGCCGAGTGTAATTATTCCGTCACAGAGAAAGAGTGCCTCGCCATTATCTGGGCTTTGGCCAAGTTCCGCCCGTACCTTTATGGCCGCCCATTCGAAGTAGTGACGGACCACCATGCCCTATGTTGGCTGTCATCGCTGAAGGATCCGTCGGGACGCCTCGGTCGTTGGGCGCTTCGCCTGCAGGAATACGACATTCGTGTTGTGTACCGATCCGGCCGCAAACACTCGGACGCTGATGCCCTATCCCGCTCGCCGCTACCGGCTGACACAGCTTCGTCGTCAGCTTCTTCAGCTGTCTTGACGCCAATTGACTTCGCAGACTATGCCGTTGGAGCAACGCAAGGACGCGTGGATTTCCCATCTTCTCGACTTTCTGACTGACCCATTAGCACATCCAGCCTCAAGAACTATCCGTCGTCAAGCCACGCATTTCACTATTCGAGACGACCTCCTCTATCGGCGGAATTACGCGTCTGACGGTCGGAGGTGGCTGCTAGTGATACCACGCCACATGCGCACGGAAATCTGTACTGCTTTCCACAACGACCCGCAAAGTGCTCACGCCGGCGCTCTCAAGACCTACAACCGCCTGCGCCAGCGATACTACTGGCGCGGCATGTATACTTTTGTGCGCAAGTACGTACGTGCTTGTACTGCTTGTCAGCGCCGTAAAGCTCCACCTGAACGCCCAGCCGGTACACTTCAGCCTCTGCCTTGTCCGGCGCGTCCATTTGATCGCGTCGGTATCGACTTATACGGACCGCTTCCCTCGACTTCTTCTGGAAATAGGTGGATAATTGTCGGCGTAGACCACCTCACACGTTACGCGGAAACTGCAGCTCTACCCACAGCAACAGCAAGAGAAGTTGCGTTTTTCATCTTACGCAACTTTGTCCTTCGCCATGGTGCTCCCCGTGAACTTTTGAGCGACAGAGGGCGTGTTTTTCTGTCTGACGCTATTCAAGCATTGCTCGCTCAGTGCAACATCATTCATCGCATGACGACCGCATATCACCCGCAAACGAATGGCCTCACTGAACGATTTAATCGCACTCTCGGCGATATGCTGACAATGTACACCGCATCAGACCAGACCAATTGGGACACCGTCCTTCCGTTTGTCACGTACGCGTACAACACCGCTACGCATGCGACCACAGGTTTTTCGCCTTTCTTTCTCTTGTACGGACGCGATCCATCATGCACGCTTGACACTATGCTTCCCTACACGCCTGACTCATCTGAGTACACTGCAATTTCTGACGTTGCCAGATACGCCGAAGATTGCCGACGATTGGCCCGTTCGCTGACAACCGAGGACCAAGGCCGTCAGAAGCTAAGGCACGACACCGATCGACCTCTCCCTACTTTTACGACAGGTGCCCTGGTTTGGCTTTGGATCCCACCGAACACTCCGGGCCTTTCGTCGAAATTACTTGCCCGATATCACGGGCCCTACCGCATTCTCACTCGTACGTCCCCAGTCAATTATGAGGTCGAGCCTTTGACACTGTCCCAAGACTTACGTCGTCGTGGTAGGGAAATCGTCCACGTGAGTCGCCTCAAGCCCTATTATGATCCCGCCATACTGACAACGCCTTAGGTCGCCAGGATGGCTACGCTATTCACCGGGGGCAAATGTAGTGAACAATATAGACGACGACGAAGCAGCCAAGAAAGCAAGCCACATCGTGAGTGGTAGCCACGCGACCCGAGCTTGCGCTTGCTTGGATTTTGGACCCTCAACGTTCCTCGACGTTCCTCGTCGTCCCTTCACGTTTGTACGTGAATAAACCACGTGACATCTGCTTCTTTCCTCGAGAAAATGTTCTGATACGGACATTCGCTGCGGGTTCTTTTGTTTTCGCGTTTTTCTTTAGAAAGCAGGGTCGTGAAAGATTGCCAGTGGAGCGAGAAAACATAGAGATTAGCGTGCCAGTCGTAGAAGAGAAGTACACTTAAAAAGGAGCAGTACCACACGTGTGATCCAATTTCTGCAACCTTCTATATGCTGATGTACAAACCGACAAATTTGCTCCAGGGAATCACAAGGCCGGCTTACGACACACGTGTCATTTCGGTTTGGCTGCGCACTAAAGCATTCGATTACCTCTGTCTCAATAATAACTGTTGGGACTTAACGTCCCAAGACCACGATATGATTACGAGGGACGCCGTAGCGGAGGGCTCCGGAAATATTTACGACATCGGCTTCTTCAACGTGTACCGATATCTAAGTACACGGGCCTCTAACATTTCGTCTCGGCCGAGATTCGATTCCGCAACCTTCGGGTCAGGATGATCTCTGTCACACCCTTATGGATTAGATACGTAGTAATATCACGGAATGGCTGCGAAGAACAAAAAATTCGAACAAAGTCATTTCCTCGGCAGTCTCCTATCGACGTCACTGAACGTCTTGTCACGCTGTCCGAACAGGGATACAGAAGAGATAGGACATCTCGGTTACTACACTAACCAACCGAAACGCGGCTATTCCTACGAGAGCCGTCAGGCGACTCCACCGGAAACGGAGCCGTAACTCGGGGCAACGAATAAGGAATGCACGCGAGAAAACGACGGGGAGCGCCTAGCAAGGAACGATGCTGCACCGAGAGGGAAGCTGACCTTCTTGCGCCGTTGCTACCGCGCGCACTGGCACACAAAGCATGAGCCAGTCGCTCTCTGACGGGTGAAAACAACTACAAAAAGCGAGTAAACTCGCTTTTGCGCACAACGTGACGAGGGAGGAACAAGGTCCGGCATACCTTTTCTCGCCGGTTGCGATGATTAACGATCTGACGAGCCTCGCGGAAAAGAAAAAAAAGAGGGCGCTGCCGGCGCTTTCAGGATGCGAGGCAGGAGGCGGCGGTGTGAACGAAGGAGCTTCGCGAACTCTCCAACCTCGTTTACGCAGAAGCCGACAGCAGCAGCAGCAACAACAACAGACGGAACCAAAGGAAGGCAAGGTCAGAAAAAAAAAAATTGAGGAGGTAGCACGCGCAGACACACGCCGCACCGATTCACAGTGAGGTAGATTCACGGTGAGGAATACAGGGAGGGAGAGAGGGGGGGGTGGGGGGGGGGGGGAGTGCTCTGGAATGCGGCGGCGGCGGCGCCTGTAGTAAAACCAATTCAAGATGGAGCGTTTGTCTTCCCTCCCCCTATATCTCTATATCGCTCTCACTCGTTCGGCAGACTACACTGCGCGTGCATTTGCGTCGGCGGCCTTCTGCTGCTCAGCGGAGGAGCAGACGAATTTCGCAGAGCAGGGCACGTGCTCACAGAAAGCTCGCGAGCTAGAATGGTTTGTAAGGGAAATCTTCAGCCAATCCTGATCCGGGACATATCATTAGCGAAAGCGGCTGGTCAACGGGCCATCGGCAAAGAACGAACGAAACGCTTCGTGAATTCGGCCTGAGAAGTCAGACGCACGCGTGCGTGACAGGCAGGTATATCGTATATAAGCCAGAGATGGCGAAACAAAGAAACAACGTTGATTTCCGGGGTTCTACGTGTCATGCATAACCTCGGCGTAACCCGTTAGTCGGGGACTCCAGGTTAATTTTGACCACCCGGGGTTCTTTACCGTACAGCTATATCGAAGAACACGGGTGTTTTTTCAGATATCAGCCCAATTCAAATGTGACAAAAAAATAATGCTAACGTTACACCATCGATGGAACATACAGTACAGCGCTGTGGTGAACGAACGACGCACATGCGTTTTTGCCAACCAATTCGAGTTGCGGAATGAATCAAGTCGCGGTGATCCTGCACACACACATAGCACTCCTCGACCCCGGGGGTAAAGTAAACGCGTTTACAAGTGAGAAATCGGCCCGCGACAAGTATCGATACGAGAAGCGCGCAGTGCAAGTCAGAAGGAAGAGGCGCCACCTTTTCACAGGCGGACACACAACCCTGTCGAACATATACGAAACGAGCCTGAAGGTCTGAACGCCCTGGTATTTTTCTTTACGAGAGAGATCTTGCAACAGAGCCGAGGAAGAAGATTGTTTGTGGCGCGTTCGCACGGCGTTCTCGAAGCTATCGAGCAAAGAGGAGAAGCGAACCGACACTCAAACCAAGTAAAGAAACGGTTTCCCGCGGCGGCAACAGAGGCAGCGACGAAGCCATACAAACGCGGGCGGCCGATCCAGACATCGTTTTCTCTGATAGTTGTCTGTAACCTCGCTCTGCTCCGTACACTCCCTCTTTCTTTCTTTTTTTTTTTCGCAACCTCCCTCTTCTGTCTTTGTAGAAGCACCCGCAGACCACGCGGGTAGAACAAAAGGAAAAGACTGCGCCTGGGTAGGGCGGTGAGAAGAAATTGTTTCCTGCCAGCTTGGGCTCTTGCCCCCTGTTTGTCTAGCGGAGAGGGAACGCATACTCAGGGGGCGAAAGACGCTTCATCGCCAAGTGGCAAACGATTCCGAAACGACGACGGATGCGCTGCCAACCTACATCCGCGCTGCGAGACCCCGCACCGCCGCCGCTGCAACGCGTAAAATATATGTGAGCTGATATGGGAGCGAAAGGAACCTGCTTTTTGCCCAGGATCGCTCGTTCGTTCCGCAGCGGGCGCGGATATATGCACCGGTCCTGTGAGAAAGGAGCTGGCGCAGTTTCGTGCGCACAAATAAGAAAAAAAAAACTATAATATTAACAAAACAAAACACACAAATCGACAGACACGAGGAAGCTGAGATGCTTGAAGAAGACAAAACAGCTCAAAAGCGACCCCAAATCGTCGCATTCCGATGAAATCATGGGATTCCAAGTTTGCCGTGTTGCATGTACCTTCGAAGAAGCCACGGGTATGTAGCATTGTCAAACTGTCGAAGAAAAAACAGCACACAGCGCAGTGAAACAAACGAAGCGTAGTAGAGAGTCCCGTAAGCATTCCGTAAGAGTCCCGAAAGCAGCTGTCTCCCTTTCATTCATAAAGAGCATGGTACGAGACGCTGGTACGACTAAAAGAGTTATCGATGCTACGTAAAGTAACTGCAGTATAGCTGCACGCCACGCAAGATATGATTACACTATATATACACTCTAAGGAATGTGACTCTCTTTTTGTGCATCTGAGAGTCATGTCTGTAGCACTCCCTTTAGAGAGGCACGTTGACCCTCTTTAGGAGAGTCGTGGAACGCGCGACTTTTCAAAAGAGAGTCAATGCACGGCTCTCCTGAAGAGCGTCAACTTGCCTCCCTAAAGACGTGCTGCACATGTGAGTCTTACATGTGTAAAAAGAGAGTCAAATGACACCTTTTTTTTTTCTTAGAGTGTACACTATGTGTTGTCAACAAGTGCTGCTTCTGTGATACTCTGTCACGGCTCTCTACCCCCCCCCCCCCCCATCCTCCGGTCTTCATATGACCCCAAAAGCCTTGCGATATATAGCAATTAAATAAATAAAATAAAGCTCGTTCGCTTTCACTCAGGCGCATAGCGAGCCTGATTAAGGTACGAAGCTATAGTTGGTCTATATTAAAGCGTCGCAGATAACGGAACGGCGGTGCAAACTGGCAAACGTCTCGCGCTGATAAACTGACACGGGTAAGTCAGTAATGCAGTCGCATAATTTTAGCAGCTCCTGTGCCATACTCTTCCGTTTCCCGCTTTGCGTCGCTGCGGAGGTAACTTGACGTTGCGAGCTGCGATATTAAGTTTCGCCCGCCTACTTTATGCGCGTGCATAAATGCACCAAAAGTGCGCTTACAACGAAGCCGAAGAATCAAAATAAATCGGCAATCGTAAAATAATACGAACAAACAAAACACAAAGTCAGTGTGTACGACCACGACAAAGTGCGCCGCGCAGAAGCAGTTATACGCTTTGGACCTGGACGACAACGCGGCGGGATGACTTTTCTTTTTTTTTATTTTTCCCGCCCATCCATCAGACGCGGCGCATTAAGTGACTGAAAGCCGAGCGAACAAGGGCTCAGGAAAAGCGACGCCGCTGGCATTGTGGCTGCAGGAGGAAATATGCGAGCCAGGCACGTAGGCAAGGGGGGGGGGGGGGGGGGGGCCCGGCCCCCCCCCCCCCCCAGAAATTCGTCCAACCTTCTATATTTCCGGGCAACTTTTTCTTCTTTTTGCCATGGAAAGACTTTCTTTCGAACAATTAGGCCTCGGGCCCCCCCCCCCCCCGAAAAAAATTTCTGGCTACGTGCCTGATGCGAGCAGTACAGCGGCGGTGCGAGCGAGTGACGTGCACGGATGATGACGCGGCACAAAGCAAGCGTCGTCGCAACGAAGCAAGAAGGAAAGCTAAGAAATACAAATAAGTTATAAAACGAATAGGTGGGATATTTACATGTGTACGAAAGAAAAAAAAAACATATTCAAGACAGCGGTCAACGTATAAAACACGTTGCTGTCCAAAATAGCGAGCCACGGACGTATGAAGTATATGCACGCAAGTATATCAAGACGAGACATCCGGCAAATAGGAACAGTTTCAAAATCCAAGAAGAAGAATAGGAGGAGAAGGAAATGCGAGAAGCAAGAACGCAGTGGCGTAGCCCAAAATATTTTTTGGGAGGTGTTATACGTCGCTCCTAAAAAAATAATAAAAGGAAAAATGGCTCACGCCCAAACAACATCATAGTCGTTCTTCTCCTTTAAGAAACGCGCATAGTGTTAGTTGTTTCGTTCACTGTAACATCTACATAAAAATACGAGTGAAAAAGAGTGTTAGAGGGGGGTATGCAGCGGTCGGAAAACTTTGGGGGGTGTTCTGACAACGAACACCCCCCCCCCCCCACATACAGACACACATACATCCACTCTGGCTACGTCCCTGCAAGAAGGTGCCCGTAAGTAACAGCAATCGAGTGAAGAAAAAAGACTACAGAGACAAAACGCGAGAAGGGAGAGAAAATGTCAAAATAATGCAGAGGCAAGAACAGCAACAGAACAATTCCTCGGCTGGACTAGGCAGGTTCCCCTGTTCTGTTCTGATATATATCTTTCCTTTTCCCTCTTCCCAGGGGACACATTTTAGCCGCTCGCGCACTTTATGTGCGTAGCGAGGAAAGGACACGCGGACCCAGGATGGACAACAAACGAGCCTCGAAAGATACACACATACACACAAAAAATAAACAAATAAATAAATAAAAGAGCTGTTGGAGGCTCGCGTCGTTGTAGCCTCGGGGCACCAGCTAGCATCGGCACCGTTGTCCGTGCGTCCATGGCTGTCCGTATCAACCGGGCTTTCGCTAAACGCGTCCCCACTGATTTCGCCCGCAGGGCAGCTGCACAGGCTGGCTGTCGGTCGCACTAAAACCAAGGATACACATCTCCCCCGAAAACCTTTCTTCTTTCTGATCCTTTCTCCCCTCCTCTCTCTCACTCCTTTCATTTCCCTCGCCCCTTTCTTTCACCGAGCAAACGATCTCGCCCCCGCGCGGCGAGTACAGGAACAGATAGCGGTGGACAAGTGCGTCCTTGTGTACAGGTGTATGTGTGTATGTTGTGAAAGCCCGCTTGTGTTCGCTTCACTTCAGCAAAAAGAAGCAACTGAAGCTGAAATGCGGAAGCAGCTCACAAACGTATAACGAGCGAGTCGTGGCCGCAAAACACGTACGGGGTTGGACAAGATGAGTGCTGGCTCTGTAGCGTGTATACAGAAGGTATGTGTAGTGTACACCGTTCCGAAACTCGATCATCGACTGGAGAGCGAAAACATGAGAGAGAGAGAGAGAGAGAGGGGGGGAAGGGGGGGGGAGCTCTGCGTCGGATACGGGCGCTTCGCTGCCGACGATCGACGCAAATAGGAAAGAGTATCAAGAATAAATAAACAAAATAGGACACAAACAGGGAGGGGAGGAGGAAGGGCCAATTCATTTCGCGCATCAATCAGATCATCATCATCGACGTGGCACGGCCTAATGGCAGTGCCACGTCGTGCGAGTGTGAGCCTCATCGCGACGTCGGCACCGAAAGGGGCGGCCTTCGCTGTGCCCAAAAATAACGCGGATCGAAAGATCTGACGTATACGAAAAAAAAAAAAAGGAAAAAGAACTACGCGGCGCTTCTCCAATGAGTGCTAACGCGAACATGAGAAAGCCGTTGGCCCTTCCTTTTATACCTCTCCACATTTCTTAGCGTTTAATTTTATGTATATACCGCGAGACCAATTCTGTACTTCTTCTCACGCCGCAAACTGCGCAGGAGATCTCGAAATTAAAAAAAAAGAAAGATAGCGTTGTCTTGATCACTGCTCCACAGAGCGCCACTGGTTTGTTTTGTTTTGTCTCCTAAGACAACTGGCTCATACGCACGAGCCAGTTTTCCTAGGCCACTGCTTTCCGCTTCGTTGATTTTAGGAAGACGAGAAGACGTTGTACAAAGAGATAGTCTTTAAAACAATGGGAAACAAAGAAACAACAGCCGAGGCGTTCTGGGAACCCGAAGCGAAAGCTTACCACTTTCCGTTCGCAAGAAAAAACAAAAACGAAGAAACTAGGGACCAGCGGCATAGATTATATATAGTGAAACCTCGACGCCATGGTTAACGCGTGTCTAAAGGTCTAGAGCAACCCGAAAAGAACCATCCCGTATAAATACGCTTTTTGTGAAGCGGGGCGACCGCCGTGTAATCTCGCAGAAACACGTTATATAGGGCCTCCTGCAATGCACCGCTGAACGAAAGATAAAAAAAGGCGAGTGCTAAGGCTACAGTAGATAGCGGCTTGTGGGTATAAAGAAACGGTGTCGGGGAAGAAACAAAAGCCGCGAGAGCACAAATCTGCCCGAGGTTGAAGAAGAAGAAGAAAGAGCGGAGCAGGAAGAAGCAGTAAAGCGGCGAGCCAATCTAAAGTGACAACAGCTCGCTGTCGAGCCGGGCGACGCCTTCCTTGGCCGGGGGCGAGAAAAGCCTCGCGAGAATTACACGGAAAAAGAAAGAATGAAAACGACGTATAGCAGCGAACCCCAGAGAGAACAAACCTCAGCGGGCACCGCGAAGGCGACACGTCTCGTTTAGAGCGGCTCGAGCCGCAGGGCCCACGGGAAAGATGAAGGAGAGGGGGTTGTCTTACTTGAGCTGAGCGTTTCGTCGTCGGCTGCCTGAATTCGGTGTCGTTACTTTGTTGCCTCTATCTTTTTACGCCACCATTTTGTCACCTACGTGTACCCGAGTGATGTTAGCGCTGGCGTTATTCTTGCTTCCACGTGCGCGTATCCCGTTGCACTTGTTACTACTGCTGTATGTGTCTCGTGGAGAGAGGAAGGCGGAAAGATACGGAACGCACACGAACGAGATGTACGTTTCAGTTGCGACAACCCCTTTTTTCCATTTTTGTTTCTTCCCTTTTCCCAGGCGGGCACAGGAGTTGTGTATCCCGCGCTGTCACCGTCAACCGTAATCGTGTTATCCCCAACGGAGCCAACGAACGTCTGTAATATAAACGACTGTGCACCGCGAATTCTTCGTTTGAGCGTTTTTAATGAGCTCTCCTACTCATTAAGCGTATGAGTTTGCGCTCTCTTTCTTATACGTGGTCTCTTTCTTATGTTTTAAAGCGGTAGTGAACAGCATGCACGCGTGTTGAAAGTGCGCTCCTCTCACGTTCACTTTACAGGTACAAAATTACAAAATTGGCTGATCTCAATGTAACTCTCGTTTTAGAGCGAGACACGGGCGTATGCGCAGAAAGAATTCGCGGTGGCTCAGTATAGTCACGGTGCTCGGCTGCTGACCCGAAAGACGCGGGTTCGATTCCGGCCGCGGCGGTCGCATTTCGATGGAGGCGACATGCTAGAAGCCCGTGTACTGTGCGTTAAAGAAACCCGGGTGGCCTAAATTATCTGGAGCCTCACTACGGCGTCTCTCACTTTGGGACATTGAACCCCATAAGCCAGCCTATACCCGCCAGAAGAGAGAAAATTTGCCAGCGCGCAAGACACAACAGACTATGATTCGAAGCGTGCAATCTCTGCACATATAGTAGACGAACGACCTAAGTGTCTTCAATACAGGAACGAGAGAAAACGGATACTAAATGTAAGGGAACAAAAAACCAGAGAACCTATATAAACTGCACCTCCGTTCAAGACTGAGGATTAGCGATTTCACGCAGTGCCGCAGCAGTTGCTTGCTGCGAGAGCGACTTACACGGATGAAGCGGCCCGCCGCAGCATCAGCAGCCTTCTCCGCTACGTTTCCGCGTCCTTCCATTTGCTTGTAACTGTATCTTCCGTCACGGATGGGGCCCCCAAAACCGCACCCCGCAATGTCAAGAAGGCCGGAAGGAGGCAATGACAGACCGGCGTCCGTCAGGCTCTGTGTTCTTTTATATCTTCGGCCGTGATTTGACCACGCATCGGCCTCCACACTTGCGATGGCTAGCATGTGGGGTATGTGGAGAAAGAGAGAGGGGAGGGGGGGGGGGGCTTTATTGACCGACACGTGACGGCCATGACGATGAGGGAGACTCCACCTCGCCCCCCTCCCCCCCCACTCACTCCTTAGTTCCTGCCTTGTGCTCGTCACTTTGACACACGACCGTGCACGGAGGACAAACAAGAGGAGGCGCGTGAGGCCAAGGCCCGCGGCTGCGGTTTATTTCCTCGTTGTTTCTTTACATTGCTTCTTTACCGTCTTCCCCGTTGATCGGCTGTCACTACCCACCGGCTTCCCTCCCCCTCCAACCGCCTGTGTAAACGGAACCTCTGTGTCGACGCTCTCTGTCTCTCCTCGCCTGCTTCGTTTCACAGACCAGTGGATGGACAAAGAAAGGACATCGGTGCGAGTCCCGAAACGAGAAGCGGAAAGACAAACACGGACGCGAAATGAAACACGGACGCGAGTCCTGCCGGCCACCTATACGAGTTTCGGGTTTGTCGGCTTTTCGATCGCCCAACCCCGGTCTTTTTTTGTTTTCTGTTCTTCTTTAAAGCGCCGCACCGGAACTTCGATATTGGGACTCAGCAGCGCGCAAAGAGACCCAGTGGAGAAGGCTAGTCGGGTGCTTTGGAACTGGAAATGGGAAGCCAACAGGCGACCACTGACCAGGTCCGGCGAGCCGATGTATATAGCAAGTGGGGCATTAGAAGAGGGGCACCCACCATAACCACAACCAACCTAAATTACAATGAACGTTTATTCTCTCTCTCTTTCTCTCTCTTGGAGAGCAGCGGAGACAGCGGCTACCACGCTTGCCAATTTCTCCGCACAAAAACGACACCGTCGAGATGCTATACCCAAGTTTTTGTAACTGCGATGTGTCGACTCGAAAGACAAGTACGATAATGTGCACGCGCGAATGCACTGGCACGAGCGTGCCTCACGCGACGAACGCTAGCCATGTTTTTGCTTCAACGCCTGTGCTACGATATTCTAATTTCTTTCCGATTCCTCGTGTGTGATAAATCATCAGCCAACAACGGCTGTACAGACGCAACTGACTGCTAAAGCGTTCGTCTTACATGCATAACAGAAGACACCGAAATATTAAAGGAGTCCTGACACAAAAATTTTCGCCCCGCGTTTTTTTGCTGCAATGTGTTGCTGGTGGCCTGTTAGTCATAACACGGCACATCGTTTGCTGCAGCGTGCTGCAGATAATTAATTACAAGCTCCTCATTACCGACACAGCCTCAGTTTCGGTTTGACAGAGCTCCAAAAACGACAAGCCGCCGGGTGCAACTATCACCACCTAGCGAGTGATACGCTCGGTCACGTGAGCACACAGAACAGTGACGCATTTCCGCGCGGTATGTCGTCGCCGGGCTCATCGTCGTCTGATGGCGACGATTTTCTTGCGGCGGGGATGGAAGAAATTTTCGACGTGGCGAATCACTTCAGGTTTGACCCGCTGGCGAGGAGCGATTCGTCGGGAAGCGTGTGAAAACAGAAATGGCGGCTACGACGTCATCATAACTTGTACCGGCTGCAACGGTTACGTAGGGGAAGTAGGGGGGTCACCTCGGGTCACCTCCGAGGGTGTCAATGCATCAGGTGCGGCCTATAATGCTGGATCGCGCTCGCGAACTTCAATATTCATATAAAATACCTTCCAAGCTTTATTCGCTGTCGATATTTTGCAGATGGTACACGCACGTACACGGGAATCGATCCAGCAGGCTATCTCGGCCGCGAAATTTTGTGTCAGTACCCCTTTAAAGCCGCTGTCAAGAGAAAGAAGACGTCTGACCCTTTCTTCATCATTATCAGACGCTGCAGGGTCCGCGAGCAAGCGATAGCTATCTTCATCCACCCCAGCAATCCGCTGTATCGTTTCCCAACACATTGCTACGCAGTTGGGAACAGCCATCACCCAGCAACGCCGCAGTTACCTGACTCCTCTCATCCAATACCTCGCCTTCACAATGACTCCCCTCTCCCGCGCCTGTACAAGTAGAGTCAGCGAAGTTGCCCGTCCGGCAATATAGACACACTACACGGCATCCTGCGTCCAATACACTCTCCCAGCGGCGCCCATCGACACCGCGAAGGCACGATTGAACGCGCGGAGGAAGGCTTCCGTCGGCGCAGAAAACGCACCACTTTGTCTCCATTACCGGCTTTCACACGCCGTGTCCGGAACCGCCGGACAGGCATTTCTGACGTCCCGGTCGAAGAACCAGAGGAGCCCCGCGCCGCTGATTCCATTCGACGAGTGTGGCTAGGTGTAGGCATACACATGGCGTGTGGGATGAAGCTGCAGTAGCCAATACTGCCTTCCCACTGTACTACTGACTCAGTGTCGACGACACTTGCGTGCAGTTTGCGGGCTGGCGCGATCTGTGCGCAGCGGATGCGAGACGAGTGCGGGGTTATTCGAACAACCGCGGCGTCTCAATTAGCCTTTCTCTGCTTCAACCTGACAGGCGGCGCGCATATTTGGCCTAACATAGTGTGCCTCGATGTGTGCGCCCCCAAAACGCGCAACAAAACGCGCATGAAGGCACCCTAGCCTAACAGCCAAAAAAGGAAACGTGCAAATAAAGATTACTTTGCACACTGCAAAGTAATCCCTATATGAACGTGCTATAGGCGCATTATAGACGCGTTATAGACGCGTCATAGACGTGCTATAGACGTATTATGAGCCTCTAGAATGAAGGCCTTATTCTAGGGGCTCAAAATACGTCTATAACACGTCCAGCCGAGTGTATATAGATCCGGTCCCTGCTGCACGGAACTGTGTTCTTACTGTGGATCAGGACGCAGCGATGCTTTTTTTCGGACGCGTCCATTAGGCGACAGGATTAAGGAAGCCCTTCGGAAGGAGAGTCGTTTTCCCCGAGCCTAATCGTACGTGCAGAGAAGCTCCCGTTCCCTTTCTATATATGGGCTATGTTTCGCTGCTTTCCACCGCATTCGGTCTGCATCTAAAGCTCTAACGTGCCACCGCCACGCTGTTTGCTCGGCGAACATTTCCACCCCCGCATGGACTCCTTCCAAACGCCTGCCAGCCTGCCTGTCTGCCTCAGCCAATCAGAGTGGAAGGACGACAATCCTGTAAGTTACACATCGAAGCGATTGGTACACCCTTCGGATTCACAGGAGGAAAAAAAAAGAAAAAAAAAGAAATGCGATGGAAGTTCAGGCGACGAAGTGCGCTGTTGCACCCAAACGTCAAGGATCGATCGGCGCAGTGAGTGAATACTGCAGCGAGAACATGTGGGTCTTCGGTGTGGCTCGCACCATGCTATATGTGAGCTGTATGGCTTCGGGGTCCCGCGCCTGATTGTTTGCGCTTTCCATTAGGCGCGTCATCCGTCTTCCGCCGTCGCTTATATTGAATAAGAGGAGTGTGACCTGAAGCCCTGCTTTTTTTTTTTCCTCTTTAGTGTATTTTTTTTTTCTGGCGTACTCAAACACGACTACACATTCCAGGCATCTCGAAAAATGCACTAGAGTGTTAGGTTATAATACCAGGACGGATTTGAGGCGACTCGCAAGCGAAGTATATAAGCCGGCTAAATCGAAATCACAGATCAGGGTCCGAATTCACGAAGAGTTTCCTTCGCAAGTGATTTCTTGCCATCGGCCAGCAGAGCTCGCTAATGATATATACAGCATCTTGATTGGCCGAATTTTTCTTTTACGAACAGTTATATCGTATAAGACGATTTGATGAATACCGGCCCAACGTATACAGCGTGAGTACTGCGAAAAAGCTTTTCACTGTTAAAAGATAAACGTATTCAGACTAAGCTTGCTCGGTATTAGACGTATCCAGTTCTCTCTTCAGACTGCCCGAAATCTAAAAGCGATAAATTTCTGTTCGCGATGAAAGAAGACATGACGTTTAATAAGACACCGTACAACGCCAACTGCCCTGATAACTTTTTCGCTAAGCGCACAGACTCGCAAAGATTAATTCGTTGATAGCGTTCGCAATAACCGTTGTTTCCCTCGACGCGCATAACTAACGTAATCGAATGTTTTTGCGGGTCGGCGGCAGCGCATGCATCACCGTCCGCAATACAGCAGTTGCCTGTTGTGTTATGTAGGCTTCACGATATACTTTTTTACAAACTATACAACTGTAGTGCAGTTCTAAACGCAATAGAGTCTGCCTTCCGCTCGATTCAGTGCCGTTCTTATCACTTATATCTAAGTTCATGGCCGGTTAATCCAATTGATAAAGGAAACGGAGCATCGCTCTTACCGATGTTAAAAGCGATAAAAGCAGTGGAACCGAGAAAGGCACCGCTACGAAACCGACGCCGCACTGAACACTGACCTAACATGCACTGACGTATAAGGAAGTATACTACTCAGTAAGTTACAACCTTGTTGGATGCGATCATATGGTCGGTACACAAGTGCTGCAGCTGCTTACCAAGCACGGTGGCGCAGCACTTAAAGCGAACAGTTTGATTTGTTTCGGCGCAAACAGCATATATCCCCGCAATTTGCTCAAGCACAGTTCTAAAACGAAGAACACTGGAACAAATTGTTCGTCTTTACCGCCAAACACGTACAGTATATAGATTTGTACAGAAACGAGACAAGCAGATAATATCCACGGTTAAAAGATATAGTATATAGTATAAGTAATTACCTGGGTAACTCGTTCATTGAACAGTCAGCAGCTGAACTCCAGTACATCTATTAATACGCAACCATGCGCTTCGCATGATTCACCACGTCGACGCATCAAACTCATCGAAACATATATGGTAATTGGGCATTATAGGCATGTACACCCGGCTGCAAAAATTTACGGGACGTGGGCTCCAAGCAAATGTGAATTTCTCCTCCGTTGGTTCATGACGCTCCTAATCTATATGCAGCGCAGAACTGAAAAGGTTGCAAGGAGCTGAAACATTTAATTGGAGGCTACGTTCACAGAAAAGCTGGAATATAGCTTCCTCGAAAATTTCGCTCCCCGAAATCTTTTGCTAAATTGTGTGCACATATGACACAGAAAGCCAGACAGGTTCGTAATGTACAATATTGCTAAGGGACATTTTCATCCTTTACACTTTTCAACCGACGCACAGTCGGAGGTAGCAGGTATATTTCTGCAGCCGCGTAAAGAGGTGCAAGCTAATTAAGCGAGCCGCTTAAAGGAAACGGCGACGACTCCCGCACGCAGCGTAAGCAATTAGCGGGAGTAGATAAAATACACGTATACCAAAGGAATCCCGGTCAACGCGGCAGAGCGGTCTATACATACTAATCTTTCAACCGTACTGTAGGCGTAGCCCGTTAATACCCCGGAGCGGAGCTCGGAGCTTTGCTCGCTAATCCGCGTGAATCCTTCGTTGGCAAGCGCGGCTGCGCCGCGCGCGAGTTCGCGAATAGAGCTTATGCGAAGCCGACCGTCCAGGGTGTGCGCAGCAAGCTCCTGCAGTCGCCACGTTCGCCACTTTATTTCACGCCTTCCGCCGGCGTCACTGCGCTAATAAATGGCTTCGCGAAATTACACCGCCTTATATATGCCGTGCTTTTTTTTTTTGCTGCACTTTCTTCGCCACTTATTCTTCACTATGCAACCGAATTATAAAGAATCATATGTGTATAGGTGCACAATGTTAGCCTATAGGCGGTTATAGTAAACGTCCCTGCAGTGAGGCTAAAGAAAATGGCATATATCTCTGCCAGTGAAGACGTGTGTGTGTGTGTGTGTGTGTGTGTGTGTGTGTGTGTGTGTGTGTGTGTGTGTGTGTGTGTGTGTGTGTGTGTGTGTGTGTGTGTGTGTGTGTGTGTGCGTGCGTGCGTGCGTGCGTGCGTGCGTGCGTACACACAAATGTACACAGAACCACGAGCTGTTTACAAACGGAGCGCCGCTGTGGCCCGCGTAACGATGACGCATGAAAACCTGCGCGGGAGACGGCGGCGGCACGCATAATTAGAGATAAATAGCTTCGTTATGAGGACTTCGCAGCGAGGATATTTGTGCGCGGCCCGCTGTACACACTACCGCCAAGCACGGGTACGGGCAGCACAGCCATACTACCGTAGACAAACAGCGTACGTTGCGAACAACGCTGGAATCGTAGCACATACACCGCAGCAGCAACGCACAGACCGAGGCCTGCAAAACGTGCACGAGCGTGCACGGTCGCGAGAGCCACGCAACTCGTAATTCTACTTGCGATGGCGTTGCTGTAGCTTGTGTATGTTGCAAAGCTGCACGCAGCGCGTTCGGCTAATAGTAGCGCGATGGAGAACAGGAAATGCAAAGTGCATTATTATTCACGCGTCACCCTTATTCTCTACCCCCCTCTCTCTCTCTCCACACGAGACCTGAGAGGGCTAATCGACCGTTCAGCGACTCTGGCGCCGGTCTCCACACCACGTGTGAAAGCAATTAACTGCATCGGACAGCTTCGTGCCGTGAAGCCGGTTTGGGACAAAGGCTGGGAAGGGGTATAGGCGGTGGCGAAAGGGGGCGAAGTATAAGAACACTGGCCGCGCTACACAGCAGAAGGTGCAAAGAAACGCGAGAAGAAAACAAAAGGTCAACCGGATCCTACCTTATACGCACCGCCATCGCTCGCCATGGAATGCGGCCTTGGGAGAAGCTGTAAGACATGACCGCGACCGGGCTGGCTGGCCAGGCTATTGCAAGGCGTTGTCATGTCGCAGAACGACGCGATAAGATGATGGAAATTGGCTTGATCGCAGCCGAAGTTTGGACAAGTCGGTTAGGTACTATAAAGTAAAGGGGAATGAAGGCTGGGCGAGTTGTTATACCTGTTCTTACTTTGGACTGCACAAGAAACACACAAACATGCCGCCTGTGTCATCAGTGTTTTTCTTAGCCCGTGTCATCATGAATTTAAGGAGCGCACAAAAAGACGACTATAGGACTAAATAAGGAGCAACACGCACCACACAAACTCATGCTCCGCGAGCAAATTCATGAGTTCATGAATTCAAAACGTGCGCTGCTTAAATTCACGATAAACCGGCCGATACCAACTCGCCCAGGTTACCATCGTATTTTACCAGGTGTGTTTCTTGCGCAGCCCAAGATAAGAGCGGAAGTAAGGGCATATCAGGAAGAAAGCTTACTATAGGATAAAAAGGCCGGATACAGAACGTTGTATATACATACGTGCCTCGATGTGGCACGCTGACTTTCAGTGGATCGAATGAGGAGAAAGCGTATAGGAAATGAGAAATTATGAAATAACATGATGAGCTTGCGCATTCCGCTAACTACATTCAGACGCAGCGCACTCGCGAAGTTCACAATAAGTGAACGTTATCACGACGACACGGAAACTGTGCGTTTATGAAGGGTGTACCCGCAGCACCAGTTTAACCGTAAAAAGGAAAACAGAAAAACAACGACAAAGAACAAAAAACTTAATGTTTTATACACGTACACGCACGTACACACACGCACACGCGCATGCATGTATACATACATCTATATGTAGATAGAAAGAAGAAAAAAGTAATAGTAAACTATCTATAGTTGTAATATCAGCCATTCCTAAAGCTACAGCGTATGGAGAAAAAATGTAGCAGTTTTACGACATATTTTACTGAATAACTGTGTAGCAAGCAGGGACTCGAGCACCGCAAACCTTTTTGCCAAACCACATGTATATATATAGCGCACATTCGTTCAGCAGATTATCTAGACAAAAGCGAGCGACCAGAGGCAACAGGACCGCGAGCCGCGGAAATTCATGAGCTCGCAGAATTTCACGCGATGCAAGGCAGATCGAAGAAACAAACAAGACGTAGAGAGGAAAGAACGAAAGCCGCGCCGCATATCGCGAGAACAAAATGCCGAACAAAAAAAAAAAAAGAAGAAAAAGATCGGAAGTCGAAAAAGCCGCGACCTCTCCCCCCCCTAAAGTCGTTTCTAGTGATTGGATTTGGCGCTTATTGAATGGGAAGAGCTGTTTGAGAGGAGGCTGTTCGAAATTCGATTTCGCTTCGTCGAAGCTAAAGCATCTGCTCTTCCTCCTCCAAATACTGCTGCGCAGCTTCAACGAAGCGCTCTATAGCTGCAAGCGCGACAGGCGCGGCAAAAATTTGCAACGCTGTGTCGACACACACACGCACACACACACACACCTATTCGGCTGTCTGTGTGTTCTCCACGAATTATGCACTCGCGCGCGAAAAAGTCATTTTCTCATCTCTCGACTGGGACAGCCCAATCAAGCTGCGAAAACATAACGGTGGCCGAGATCGTAAAAAGGAAGGAAGGCGAACTCGACGTTCTGGCGCAGTCAGTTCTTTCGCTCGCTCGCTTCTGTGCGCCACGCGTACGGATAGAGAAAAGAATAAAATGGAAAGAAAGAAAGAGAGAGAGAGAGAGAGATAAATAAACGAAGAAGCGGGAGGCACGTGCAACTAAAACCCAGCACGGCGGGGCATATATATGGAGGTGCGCGGGTCACTACGCATACGTACGAGAAAAAGGCGGGGGAAATAACGATCAGAAGACAAAGGCGATATGGGCCGTCCATTCTTGCGAGCTCAGATATAAGTGGAAGAGAGGGCGAGAAGGACTCGACCAGAAGGCGCGGCTGAAACATCGAGGCACGAATAATCGTAACACTAAAAGCGAACCGAGCGTGGAAATCGGTGAGGAACGATCGAGCACAAAAAGCATTCGAATTGAAAAGAAAGAAAGAAAGAAAGAAAGAAAGAAAGAAAGAAAGAAAGAAAGAAAGAAAGAAAGAAAGAAAGAAAGAAAGAAAGGAAGGAAAGAAAGAAAGAAAGAAAGACTGTGGAACGGGAAAGTAAGCCAACAGGCGCGAATGCTTGAAAAAACAAAGTGATACGAATGCTGCAGAAGAGAAAGGGAACGCACGGGAGCATCTGGGACGGAAGCGACACGACGAATATTTGATGCGCTGTTTTTTCGCATATATGATGAGAGTTATCGTGTGCGTGCGGATGGGAGGGGGGGGGGGAACTGTGTTGCAATACTCTGAACAAAATTACAAAAAGAAAGCACTAAAACGCCACTTCGGTATAGGTTCTTCCGGTATTCGTCGGAAACGTCGTCGTGTGGTGCAAGCGCACACGGTCGATGATGTGTGCCAGGTACGAACTTTACCCTGGCGCGTCTGCTGCACGAATTTACGAACGTCGCGACCAGTCAAGCGCGGCGAGGTACGTATGTTTGGACGTAACGCCATGGGTGACATGCGCTGCGCTATATATTTGTCACGCCAAATCAATGCAGTACACACGATGAACGCTGGCCTGTCGCGTCAGCGAAACGTGTACAGAACGAGAGCCAAAAAGAATGGATCGTTCATTGTCCGTCGCTATAATCCTCCTGGGGCCGACCAATAGCGCCCGTTGTATACAAGGATCACGGAAGGATTAACGGCTCACAGATATAAAGCATAGCAGTCCGCTCCTTTCTACGAAGGACTATAGCAGCCGGTCCCCGTTCCACATTGTTTGACGCGTTAGGAATGATATAGTACAAAAGAGAAAGTCTTGTCGAAAGGAGACAGGAATAACACATATATTGAAGCGTCGTTTTTATCTCCCTGGGTATAAACTAACGTTTCCTTCTTTTCATTTACCGTTACAAAATTAACATGACCCAAGTAGAGGATGTTGAAATATACATGAACCCACGGACTTTGTTAAATAATGTAGTATTATTAATATAAGTGCGGGAATTCCGGTGGCCATTTCTAGGCCACGTCTATGCTTTTTAACTTAGTTGTCATCATCATAGTTTATTATCCCTTAAGGGCCCTGAGTTGGGCATTACATGGGGGGGGGGGGGGGTTAGCGAAATATTATATACAAGGTCACATTATTATGCAAAGTAATATAACAGACAAAGAGACATGCTACCTTTGTACACTTCTATGGAACCGAGAAAAAAAGAACAAAAAGACACATGCAATGCGTTTCCGCATGTGTTTATAAAATATTTACATTGTGGTTTCACAAGCACAAAATTTTTTTTAAAAAGTTAACAAGAAGACATACTTCGGAAGACTTTTGAACACACCAAAGTATTATTATTATTATTATTATTATTATTATTATTATTATTATTATTATTATTATTATTATTATTATTATTATTATTATTATTATTATTACCATGGTGCGCCGGAACTTCAGAGTAGCGCCTGCCAGCCACGTTTAACGTGAAGCAACTCACGCTATATCGCACTGCGTCTGAGCTACATCTCGCGCGTGTGCCAACGATGATGATGATTCAACTTTTATTAAGCCCAACTGTGTTGGTAGTGCACGCAGGCACCAGACGGGGCGGTTCCCTAGTTTCGAGACCCGTATGTATCTAGCAGCTCCTACGAGTGTGTATCAGCGGCCGCACTTCGCAACGCGCACTTAACGCGAGAGAAATACCTGACGATAACAGTCCGCACAGCGGTGGTCGCTGCACTGCACACACAGCGTTGGCGAGACAGAGTGTACGAATGTCTTGGGCGGAGGAACCACGTGGAGGGCGGCCTAGGTGGCTCGAAAAGTAGAGTATCCTCAAGATAAAGCGGAGGAGGGGCTCATTCATGCAGATGGCGGCTGCGGTTGGTCCATCGGCCTGGCTCGGGTCGGCGTCGTCGGGCTTCACTCGCAATCGTCTCTGCAGCATCATCGCCCGAGAAACAAACGCGTCGAAAGAAAACAACGCCGCGAGGCACATTATACAGGAGGAAGCTATAAGGGGGATGGACGGGATAAGAGTGTTCCGCGTCGCGTGTATAAAATGCGCGTATACATACACACATGCTGCCCACAAAGGCAGCTATGTGGAATGGATGCTGGATACGCCGCAAAGAATAAAAATATGAATAAAAAAAGGAGGGATCCGAGGCGAAGAAAAATGCCACGCAGAGACGACTGTGTGTGTACGTATAGAGGCTCAATATACGACAAACAAACACACAAACAAACAAACAAAAACAAACAAACAAGCAAGCAAGCAAGGAAGCAAGCAAGGAAGCAAACAAACAAACAAAAGGCGAGCGAGATTCTTGAAGACGGGGATCACGACAGGACATTTCAAACTCAGAAAACCGCAGTGCGAAGCAACGATTCTCGTGAGACGAAAATATAAGCTCCATGGTGTGCTATTCCCTCGTTCGTTTGTTTTATATTCTACACAGGTATCGAAGAAGCAAATCAAAACAAAGACAGAACAGAGCGTAAAAATATAAAAAGAAAACGAAACAGTCGCATCGATATACACGTCCTCAATGTATAACATTTCTTTCCGTTGTGTTGTTCTTGCGCAAACAATGTAGCACAGAAGAGACAAGCTTCTGAAATCCGGTATCGGCGTGTATATAGGTAAGTACGCCAGTCACGCTCACGCAGTGGGACAGAAAGCAACGAGAAGCAAGAATCGGTCAAAACGAGACATGGAACCCATCGAGTAAGCATCTTTTTTTTTTTTTTCGCTCCAGAGGCTATCGAATGTATATATGAAGTACACGAACCTAAACACAGTAATCGAAATAAAAAGAAAAGCATTTCTCTTTTTTTTTTTTTCGGTGCAACGCACGCCGCTGAGTCCACGTCGAACGGAATAAAATTTCGCGATTGCAGTTCATCGGCTTCGCTGAGTTCTGCTTCTCCTTCATCTTTGAACAAATTTGCTGCTGTATGTACAAGGGGGGCGCCCAACGATACCCGAGACAAAGTAGCCCTTGTCCCGAAAGACGTCAGAGGCCGTTGCTGAATCGAGTTATAGAAGATAAAGCACAAAAAGAAAACAAAGAAAACGAAAGCAGAGAGAGAGAAAGAAAATAAATTTTCGAGTTTGTACATTTTAAAGAAAAATACGAGGCTGTATCGTTTGAGAGACAGGAATTGAGAAAGAAACGGAAATAACGAAAATGCACGACCGAAGGAAACGTATTTGTACGGAGCACTTGTACGTTATAAAGTATGGGGGAGTAAATCCACGTTATACGATCCGGGAGGATAAAAAGGAAACAATCAATAAAGCAACCGAGAGAGAGAGAGAGAAAGAAAAAAAGTGCCTCGAAGGAAGCGAGGAGGCCAAGAAAGTGCGTAGCAGCTGTTTTCCGCACAGCGCTGCCCATAAGCGAAGTCAGATTTCTCGTGGAAAACGGTAAGCGCCACATCGTCTGAAACGCGAGATAAGAATGGCCCAAATAAGTACAAAAAGAAAGAAGAAAAAAAAGTCGAGGATGCGAAGCGGGTATTGAGCTCACGCATTCACTCAAACAGAAAACATAACAAAGGAACAAGCTAGACTATACAGAGACCCGCGGGGCGAACAGCGAACGACGGGCAGTTTTTGGCAATGGACGCGGGGAAAATGACCGGCGGTCTCCTTTCGGTACATGCCTCATTCAACTCTCCCTCTCTCTCTTTCTCTCTCAATCTCATCCCATTCGCGCGCTTTTCTTTCCCTCTTCTCCGTACACGCAGTCGGGAGAGATAGGGAGCCACCGGCCGGTTCTCCTCAGGGTCCCGCTACAGCAGGCATGCAGGCGCCCTAATGGATTCGATCTGTATTAGGCGCAAGCCGGGTACACCTCGCGCTGCAGCCGTGCCCCGGAGCGATTACTGGAGTGCTGCTCGCTATCCCCACCGTACACATATACTACACAGCAGCTCAGTCCAAGCATGGCGGCCCTCGGGCCGTTGCCGAGAGCGTAAGTGGCCATTCCACCGTATGTATACACACTTGCCGGCCGGCTTCGAGAAACAAAAAAAAAACAAAACAAAAAAAGGTTAGAAAAGAACGGGTAATGTTATTGGAGAGTATACAAAACGAAAGCTGAATACTAGAGCGGCCTGCGTTTATTACGCATCGCGTGCATCACCCATATGCGCGCTTATCATTATTGTATGGAGTATATGCATCACAGTACGGTATATGAATGGGAAATGCGAACGCTTCGTTCGCTTTTGTTCTGCAGTTCGCCCTTGATTCGCGATGATTTCGCTCCGAAAGGCATCACTGATATATTAATTTTTTAACGTTCATTCGTATCGACATTGGCTTCGAGAAGCGTCGCGTTCAACAGGCATCAAGGTAAATGTTGGTTCATGAACTTGAAACGTGCGCACTTCGGGCGCGGATTAAGGTCGGCTAAAATGAGGTTTGATTAAAGCAGTACAGTTAGAATGAGGCGGCTTCGGTAATACGAGAGATTAGTGCTGTTTCCCTGCCTACGAACGCACCAATCTGCGAGATGCGCTAGAAAGGAACGGCCGAGGTGCGTATACACAGGTCACTCCCGCATCAAAAAAGGCGGCGACGGCTTTCGGAATGGTTGTTCGTTCTACCACGCACTGCGATCGGTAAACGACACCACGAGTCGCGTTCGGCACCTTGTGATTTCATGCGCGCTTACGAGTATATAAGTATACATGCATGCAGTATACATGCACGCACGTTTTGTAAGGCCACCGCCGAAGGTTACATGCCTGAAGCAGCTGTGAGGCAGGCGATGCACAGTAACGAAGGGAACGCAGAGCGAGAAAGCCTTGCAGATATCTTCGCTTTACAATGCGCTTCACCAACAGATCACAGCTTGTCGGCGCTGTCGATTTCGATAGGCTACGTGATGTCTTGCATGCATAATGCATATGCCCCCTCCCTGTCTGTTCTTCTATCTCTATATCCGCACGCACGCACGCACGCACGCACGCACGAACGAACGCACGCACGCACACACGCACGCACACACACACACACACACACACACACACACGCACACGCACACACACACACACACACCTATTTACTAAGCACGAGAAAGTGTGAAATGTTCCTCTGCTGAGCGCTGCACCAGCTCACGACTGGTAAAGGCTGGCAAGAAGACAAGAAGGCCTGAATTCTGTATGCCCACCAACCAGGCGTAGATGTAGTGTATAGACTATCAGGAATCAGCCATTCGCATTCAGTCGCGTATGGCTTCTTTGACGGCGCCGCAAGCGCGCCGTCCCCAGGTAGGCCATTATTCTTGTATAACAATAAAGAAAGAAACAAGAAAATGACGCGAACGATCTGGGGATTGAGAGGATACACGCAGCGACGAGGGCACCGCATGCAAATCACGCAAGTACTATATAGTCTCGTCAATCGATGTTTTCCCACAAAGGCGGCCGTACAACTCAAAGTAGCACTTCACATTACAAATGACGGGCGGCACGAAAAGGGCCCCCGAATCCGAAATATAACAGCATGCGCGCTTGGCCCTCAATCCGGAGGGCGCAGATTCATTCAACAGAAAGCGGCGAGAAAAGTAACCCGGCGTTTCACGCGGCAGAAAAAAAAAAAAAGAAAGAAAGAAAGCGATCGAAACGCAGTTTCATTTCACTTGCGGCGAAGTATAAAAGAGCGTAAACACATGCGCCAATGTTACAAAGACGTTTTCCAGTGCTTACAATATAGCTCGTTCCAACGCGTGGCTCTCTCTATACACCGTACGCGGGGAACGGGGGCGAATTATATTCGCGCATAAGTATACCGCAAATCTACTACGGGCACAATTATAACGAGCCTGCTTCTGACAGCTCCGAAAATTAGTGGCTGCGCCGAGGAGGGTGCGGCAGAGGCCATCATTTCAACGCCGACGACGATTGCTGCGTGCATGGCGCGAAGGGCTGTGCGATCGTGCCTGCACACTCTGAGGCTTCCCCCTCTTTCGTCTCTCTCTCTCTCGCTCACACAGACACACACCATGCCTGTCTATCTCGCACGCGGAGCACGCATTCGCACACTCTCCCCTTCACAAGCTCACTCTTCTCTGCATGTGTGTGCGTGTGTAAAGCACACATACAGACACAAGCAGCGCGGCTATATTTGGCGTGAACGAGACGAAGATGTGGAAGGGAGTGTCCCAGCGGTGGCAGTCGATGGCACGCTAATTAGACCGCACACTATAAGGCCTTCGATCTCGCTATGCCTGTCCGCGTGCTGTGCACGGATTGGCCCTCCCCCACTGCCCTTGCGCCTAACACTTCAGCCTGCCGTCTCCCTCTCTATACTCTCGCGAAAGGCCCGTCCAATGGTTCGTGCCCCGATGCCGACGAGAGTCATACCACAGCCCGCAGGGCGAATTCTGCGGCGCAGGATCGAAAACCTCGGAGGGCGCTCCACACTGGCTTGTGGCGTATTGGGCCAGAGAAGAACAGAGGGAAAGAGAAAGTAAATAAATGAGGAAGTTGAAAGAAGGGAAATGAAGAAATTGCTCTCGGCTTGCTTTCAGTCTTCAATTTGTGTAGACTCTTGCCACGGGCGATTCGAGCCAGAATTGGTCAATGTGTATCGTTGTCAATATTAGTCACGCTAAGGTATTCAACTTGTAGTTAGCAGACTATTCATTGCAATGCCGATCACAGCACGGTACTACGCGCATCATACAGTTTGACAAACTGCGGTACCAGAGACGCATGGCAGGGAAGCACACGAAACAATTTCACGTTGCAAAGATGGACGACCGCACCGTGGTGTTTATAATCCTGAGATGAATAGATAAAATACTTTGCATTAGTAATTAAGAAGAGCCAGCGCCGTTCGAATAAACGTCAATAAATCCCCCAATGCGGGGTGCCTTCTAAATTATGTCGGCACGAAAACCCCTTTCAACTCTTTTTTATGGTTTCGAATGGGCAAGTGGACCTAACCCTATAGATGACGTAAAATTTAGAACAATGATCCGCATGTTGGTGCAGCAGAATGCACCATGACGACATTTTACAGGCACCGACAAATATCACGCGTGTTCTGAGCTTCCGAGGTTGGCAACAGCATTCTTCGTTTTTTAACTTACGAAAACACGCGTGTGTGTACATAGGCACGTTTTCTTAAAGCACACCTCCGCTGCTTGGTGTTTCGGCCGGAAAGCGTACAGCGCGATACTTCGAGAAAGGCTCTGTTCCAGGAAAAAAGATCACGCATATATATATCTTGCTGTTTTGCTTTCCTGCTAAAGTCGGCAACACTTGTAACAACATTCGCCAACTCCTCTGGCGCAGTTAAGGCATCGATCGCCTAATTAATTGGTCCGATGAGTGTAATCAAGGAACAAGAATTACTGCCGGATGTGCTCAAGGCAGCAGCGCCGGCCGCGGAGGGGAAGATATACACTCGCGAAGGGCTAAAAAACAAAACAAAACGCTGCGTTTAATAAACTCGCTGCCGCCCGTCACATGGGAAACACCTCGTGCGCGCATGCTCTCTTAACACCACCGACGAACAAACTCGCAACGTAGTAGTAGCGGTGAAGAAACATCGTTTTGCTTTGTTTTTTCGGAAAAAGGGGGTGGAAGCGTAGTGAGGCAAGCGCACCCCCGAGGTGAGCCTATATATCTCGTCTAAGCACGGGGGCCCCGCCGCCGTTCTCCCACCAGATCCGTTTCGGGGCGGCGGCGGCAGACCGAACGACGACACGTCTGGGCGGCCTGCTCTTTTGCCCCGCCGCCCGATGATCAGAAAACGAGCGAGGCCGAGTGGGTGGGGGGTGGCGATGAAGGCCGAGAGAACGTCGAACTACGACGCTCGCTGGCTAAAGAGGCGCCGTCGGCGGGCCCGCGGCACCTCGCGCTTATCCGGCGCCCGATCGGAATCTTAATGAATGGCCGCCGAGGCTTCAATGGGCCGCGCGCCACGAGCGAAGCAGCGTGTCCACAAACGAGCCGCGAGACAAGCACTTGAAAGAATAAGGGGATGCACAAGCTGAACCTGTCTGCTGCCTCTCGCGGCCCCTTGTTTTTTTTTCGTAGAGAGCCCTGCAAGCATGCATGCGCTAACACGTCGACGCCGTGTGAGAAAAAAGAAACTAAAAGGCCGCGGGGAAAGCGAGGGTCCCGTGGGAAGAAGACGGCGTCGGCTGCCCCTTTTTGCGCGGCCTTCTCTGCGCCGCCGAAGAACAACCGCCGCCGCCGCCGCCCACGGCATGCATCGCGAGGCCGGGACTCGTGGTTGAGGCGAAGAAGATGCGGCGCCGCGAACAGCCGCCCGAGTGGCGCCCATCTTCGGCGGCACCTTCGCGGCCGACCCCGACGCCGCACCTCCTAACGAGGGCACGGCCCAGCCAGCGTCGTGTAGAAACAATGCTGCCGCGGGTGGTGTAGTACGTACGCGCGTGTGTGTGTGCGCGCGTACGGGGGTGGTGTAAGAGGGCTGGGCTCAGCCGCATAAGATATCCGAATGAAACTGCATCAAGCACACCAGCGATGGATCGTACACTGCCCTTACGGACACTCCACTGCTGAAGCGGGAATAAGGAACTAAGCGAAGGCACCGGCAGTGGATGAATGAACGGAAAACTTAGCCCGGGCTACGTGAGACTTAATGCGTGCTGACTGCGATGCAATGATACTTTTCATCGTGCACCGAGTCGAAACGCCCCCCCCCCCCCCACACACACACACCTGAGCAGTGTACGTACGCGAACTCGGTGAAAAGTCGGGAGATGGAGGGCAGGCGCAGTGCTCTTGAGATATAAGTAATGAACGAGAAAGAGTCACGAAAGCAGCTGCTCCCAATGCTGAGCACCGAAACGATCCCGAATGATTAGTTCAATGACCGCTTATCTGGGCGCTGCGCTCAGCGACGATGGAACGCGTTTAAGTCCCCATTCCAGCCGCGTCATACGTAATCGTCCCTCTTGCTCAAACCATGTGTCCTGTAAACATTAATTATGTAAACAAATTACTTAATTATTTATATATTTTACTTGCTTATTTACAAAGAATCAATGGTGATTGACATGGCAACCGCAAACACTGGAGTGACCCGTCGATAACAAATCGATTTCGTTATCAATATACGAAAACAAAAAGCTTGCGAAGCTAACACATCCGTGTGCGTCAGTTTGCCGAAAAGGAATCTACACACGCGAAATAAATATAAAGCGACGAAGCCGAGCGTAAAGACACAGACTACAAATTCGGTGCACCTTACTTGCCACGCAGCGTTTTTCCTCTTATCGCAAGCCGTTTTCGCAACACGCGCCGAATCGTGGATCACAGCTACAATACCGTACAAAGCAACACACCCTGCCCTATGCCACCGCGTGTTGTACAGGGCAGACAGCCAGCAAGGATGGCTTCAATGACAGGAGAAAGCTAAGGGCTGAAGAGGGTGGAGAAACGAAAAAAGAAAAAAAGGATGCGGGGATCTACGCCCCCCACGCCTCCTCATCTTGATAACGTCAGGTGCCGGCAAGCGTCCTTCCTGGCAGAAGAGTGATGTGGGGCCCTCTAGCACCGACGGCCGACCCCTTTCAATCAGCGTCGCCCATTGTTCCTAGAGTTGCTCCCCTTTCCCACCGAAGTCCTTCGCATACACAGGCAACGCCACGCCGACGACTCTCTCTCTCTCCTGCGTCACCCCATTGGAATTGAAAAGCCGCCAGGGGCGGATGCCACGGCGTATTGGTTCCGGCGACGACGACGGCGACGAACGACTTTCTCCTGCGGCATGCTTCTTCAATCGCGCTGATCGCGCGCGCGGTTGCCGCTCTGCTGTCGCCGAACAAAGTGCTGCCACCAGCCTTTCCCATCCATTTGACCTCACGTTAGACAGCGAGGGCTAGTCATACTGCGTTTTCCTAACGTGCCGGTCGTTTTATGAGCGTATGATATCGTACGCTGGCCGAGAGCGTGCTGCAATAGAGTTTGAACTTGAACCCCGAAAGCCGGAACGAGCGTGAAGAAAGGTTCGATTTCGAGTAAAACTTGATCGTGGCGTTATGTACATACTTGGAACTGCAAATTCAGTACTTCCGCTACCTATATAGTTCCAAGTAAGTCTAGAAAGGACACTGCGCTGCTATCTCCAATAAAACGAACATATCGTAAGTGTAGCTCGTATGGGGTCGTATTCTCGTTTGTGTGTTCGCATTTCGTGCCTGTATTATTTATGGTGTCTATCAATCTCTCTCTATACCCCATTCCCTATAGCTTACGCTCTGTGCACGCAAAGTGACGGCGCTCAGAGTGCATGGGTCTTAATCCAAATAGAATGATTTCGCTTATACGTGCTAGCACGCTCCACAAACTCAACGTTAAGGGAACACTGAAGTAAAACACCAATCAGTTTAGACTGATAAATTATTCTTCGATGGCTCTATCGTTAATGTTGCCATCACAGGTCGATCATCAGAACAGAAAATGAAGCTTGAAGTCTCACTGTTGTGTTATACACAAGCCGTAGCAGACGCCGTTGTAATCTATGACGCCACAGGGACTTCATGCGCGAACTGCTAGGCGCCGCGCCACCTGCATACGTGCTTTATTTTCGCGTGTTCTCATGGCTTACCTGTGTTTTCCTCGTCTCTCTCTCTCTTTCTCTCTCTCTCCCTCATGGCTCATCAAGCATCTTCTCACAGCAAGAGAGATTGGTGATTTTGTGAAACAGGAATTTATGAACACGAAAGATACAGTTGTTGTTGTTTTCTATTTGTGTACCTTTAAATCGTCTATACAAAACTTTTCAACAGCCAAACGTTCACGGGCGCATACGGATCGCTACGACGTCATTACACCTGCTGACGTCACAGAACGCATCGCAGTCGAGCTACAACAGAAGAGGACCAGCGTGCATCGTACATCCAAGGCGACGTGGATAGTAGAGAGTATATAGCGGAGGGAGGATCAAGCGTCTCCCACACTCCCCTTGGGGCTTCCGCAGGGCGGCACGCCTGTGCAAGCGCGATACGCGCATTTTCCCACACAGCCCGCTCAACGACGTTTCACAATGCCGATGACGACGATACGCGGCCTCGCCCCCGTCGGCGAGAGAGTAAACAGATCCCCTGAACACGGGCGCTTGCCCGCGGAGTCGTCGTCACGTGCGAGGCAACGTCAGCCTTCGCGGATGACGCAGCGTCAAGCGCTCAAGACAAATCTCGTCGCGTCGCCGGGACGTATACCACACCGGCTTATTAAAAATAAATATCCTCAGATATGACAGCGTGTGAAGTTCCTGATTAGTCGAGTTTACCAAACAACAACAAAAACGCATTCAGGTTGGGATTACTAATTGCAGTACGTCATTCTGCAGGATTACGCCCACCAATTTCACGCAGATTTCGATCTTGTACATGTGCACTATTACCTTTTTTTTAAAACAGGATTTTATGTCTCAGAACAACGATGTCATTACGAAGCACGCCGTACAGGGGGACTCATTTAATATACAAGGGTAAATACACCTATGCCGGCTCTTATATACAGGGTGGATCCTGGACCAGTATCAGCGAAAGCGGCAACGCGGCTACGACGAGACCATTCTCGCCAACGGAGTGAAACCGAAAATTCGGTTTCTACCGTTACCTACCGCAACAATACCCGCAAGCAGCTTGCGTTCTTTTGTACTCTACTTGGGCGCGGCTGGCGGACAGAAGAAAGCGGGGAGAACACAAAAGCACGCAATGGCTTGCAAACCCAACAGCCGCGGGTTTCCGATACTAAAGCTATCTGTTAGACGAGACCGAAACGCGCGGCAGGTGGCGCTTATTCACCACTCGCTCAAAACATATAAAGCTTCTGAAGTCCACGAGGGTGGCGAAATGGGCCTGTTGGTCAGTGATAGTTGAAATGTTATCTGGATAGCGCAACAAAACATGGACACAAGCAGAAACGATGAGGACGAGACAGGCAGGGGCGTAGCCAAGGGGGGGGGGGAGACGGATTCAACCCCCCCCCCCCCCCCCCCGTAAATTTTCCATTTTGCTTGCGTATATATACACGCACACATACAAACGCACACACAAACATATAAAGTCCGATTGAACCCCCCCCCTCCCCCCAAAAAGTTTCTGCCTACGCCCCTGGAGACAGGCGCTAACTTCAACAATATGTCTCGTTATTCAACAATCCGGCTTGTCTCGTCCTCTTCGTTACTTCTCGTGTGATTGTTCCGCTGCGCTATCCATATAACATTTCAACTCCTGAAGTGCGCGAGATGTACTTAGTGACAACACTGGCACGCGAACAACATAGGACCGATGAACACGTCAACGTACATGCAGAGAGACGACAACACACGAGGAAATGGCGGCGAGCGACGCTTCCGACAGAGGTGTATGCAGCCGCCAGATACCGATATAAGCAAAGGCAAGCCGAAATGAGGGATCGCATCGTGCGTCCTCCTCAACTCCCGTAACTGCGTTTGGTCATGACCGAGGCACACATATACATACGATCGAGGCAACCGAGGGAGCCTCCGATCACGAGTGGGCGGGAAACGCGAGATGTTCGGTGCCCCCCCCCCGCTTTCTCTTGGCCCAACGGGGGCAACGCGACACCGCTCTCTCCTCTCACATCTCAACATCCGCCAACCAAGCCGCGGGGAAGCCGCTTCTCATCACGACGTCGGTGTCAGCGCAGCAGCGGCAGGAATTGCGCGCACACCGATATGCGAGACACCGACCGGCCCCCACGTAACAGGCGCACGTTCACACACGAAGGAGGAGGCTCGGGAAAGCGGCTTCGTTTTCCTTCGCTTACGTCAGCCGGGTGTCACCCCACTCCCTCGCCCTCCCATGAGCGCTCTTCTTCAATCAGGTATCGCGTTGCAAGCAGCCGCCGCCGCCTCCTGCGGTATATATTACGCGCCGCTCGTCGCATGCAGTGCGTGTCGTGCGTTGTTCCTATGTATAGTATATATAGACGCGGTGGCGCCTGAACCTTCCATCAGCGGCTGACGGCCCACGCTGAAGCCGCGGTGAGATCACGTCACGGATGCAGTGACTTCTCATGAGAACGCTGCTGAGGGATTACAATGTAAATAAGCATGCTTATAGCTTCGCCTTGACGGACGTGACAGCGAAAACTAACGGTCGCAGCCAAAGGGGAGACAAAACAGCGAAGGAAAGTACGACTTTAACTATATATTTTTTTCTTTTAGGTTTCGCAAGCAAACGAGTAAGGGTCGCCAGAAGCACGAGCAATAGTGACAGCGATTCGACGTTGCTACCTCATACGTCGCGGTTAAGCAGCTGAATAAAGGAGGAGGTCAGATGCGGATGTTTCCTCACATGATTCTTTCACGAATCAATAAAGTTGTTTACCTACCTTCCACACAGTTGACAGATGTTACTTGTTGAGTTCGTTTTCAATCGCTACACGATGACGGCAATGAAGTTCATCGCAACGCCTATGCCGACGCTAGTGATCAATTAGGGTTCAAAAAAAGTGCGCTGAGGGAGATGCCAAAGCGCTAACAAAGCCCCGGTGATTCAGCGCCGCGAAAGCTGGAAAGAGTGCCCAACTTATACTCGCAGTTCAGTGGTCTTCTAAGAGAGAGAGCGAGAAAACAGAGGAGTGTGCGTATATAAATCACCCTGTCCTAATAAAATATTCTGCGTTAAGGTGATGGAAAATGTGCGGAAATAACACCAGCAGAAATAGAAGACTGATGATGATAGCGGTGACGAAATGGACAAAGCAACCACTGATTCTTCTCGTGATAACTTATCTATATTTTTATTAGATACGAAAAATAAATTACCAATTTTCTCGGTTAGCAAGCTGGCCAACGCCGCTGGCTTTGCCTCGAGATGAGATACAAAACGGTCTACGCTGTATTAACCGTAGCCTTTACCGGCGTAATTGTTAGGCGCGTTATCATGGTAGAGATATCATTGTGAAGGAAGAAACAGCACTACAAATGGACGAGGACTAAAGAAGAAAACACGACGCTGAAAACATGACGCGTAGCGCTGTTTTTTCCTTCACAATGATAAATCACCAACTAGCCCAAGTTTCTCTTCTAGCGGTAGAGATAATTTCTTTATTATTTAACGCTCTTACGTTTGGAACGGCGTTCAAAACGAATAAAGAAAGAAACGAATGAATTCCTTCACTGCCTAAAAACACTGTTTGATTCACGCGAATGCACTTTATCGGCCACACACTCGCGCGAAGACTACACAGCATGACGTGTGCCAGATGCTGACGCAGCCTCCCTGCACCGGGAAATGAATAAACAGCGCGAAACAACTCGGCCCACGCGCAATGACCGTCCTAACGAGCGGCACGGTGCGAAAGAAACGTGCACGGAGTCCGCGAGCGGGACGCAACGTAGAAACAACAGATGGCGTTGACGACCCCGAACGCTCTGGCGGCACGCGAAGACCGGCGGGCTGCTCTGGCGGCACGCGAACGAGCGACGTCCGACAGCAGCAGCGGAGGCGGCACGAGCGAAGAGCCTGGCCTACTTCGACAGGAATGAGGCCCTTCTTCGCTTTTTTACGATTTTTGCCGCTTCCCTGGGAAGCCCCGATGCCGAGAGTCTGGTCGCGGATGTACTACACTAACATACGGTGGGTGTGTTCGTAAACATCGATCCGCTGCCGAGCCTGCCAGTAGTCTGGCGCACGACACGAGCGGCTTGCCACGCGTCTACAGGGCACGTTCCTGTCGTAAAAAAAAGTTGGGACAATGACTGACCCACCAGGGAGCAAGCGGGAGAGGGAGTGGAGGGGAGAGGCAACAACGTCGCTGCTGTAGGTTCTTTCCGTGCCTCAACCTCAACTCTCTCTACGGCCCCCAACCTCCAATGTTACCTCTACACAGTATGTGTGTTAAATGAAGCTAAAAGCGATGGCCAAGATTACGAAACACCGAAAATCGAGAAGAAGGAGGTGGGGGGAGACCTATCGAGCGAGAAATAGCTGTGAGTGGACGAACACGGGCAGCACCCGACGAGCGAAGAAGGAGCGCGTGTAACGACGCGCGGACACCTGCGCTCCTGCTGTTCCAGGCGAAAGATCTCTCCCTTCCGGTCAACTAAGTGCAGCCTCGAGAGTCGGAGCGCTCCCAAAACGGGCCTCTATCACCTGCGCCGCGCTGCTATTAAGTGACCTCTGCCGGTGGCCCCTTTGGAAGAACACTTCCCACCTCGCCTCTCGATCTTTAGAATCACTGGAAGCACGAACACCGATACTATTTCCTACCTTCAAGCTGTCTATCTCTCTCTCTACACAACGACGTAAGAGAGCTGCTCCGATTTCACACCTGGCACGGTGCGAGGAGGAGGTCACGCACACCCTTTCCCAACCCATCACGACCTCCTCCCCCCTTTTCCTTACCGGACCAAAAACATCGACTGGGTCTGCAACAACGCGGATGCAACGAACACCGACACGTGCGCACGCTCGCTCGCTGGTATACGCCTACGGCAACGTAAGCACGCACGCAAGAAGTCCTCGCGCAAGACGCGTGGCGGCCAGCCTTCTTTCGTGGTCGCTCGGACACCGCAACGGCAGATGTTTTCCGTTCCTCGTCTACCCCGCAAAAGAAAAGGAAGCGCCGACGCAACGGAAGCAGCCAGCTACGAGGGAGTCAAAAAAGAGAAGCGGAACAGCCGCCTCTGCTCCTCGTGAGACACGCCTCAGACGAAACAGAGAGGAGGAAGAGGAGGAGAAGAGACCCGCTTCTTCCGGAGTCATCCGCTAAAAGAGAAGCGCGGCAGCAGCTGCTGCGGACGAAATGCTCGCCGCCGCTGACGGTCAGTCATTCACAGGATGCAGCGGCGTGCTTCCGAACAGAAGAAACTTGCCGGCTTCTCGAAGAGAGCTTTGCGGACACCGAACAGCAGTCGAAACGTAGCCCCTCCTTGAATTGGGCGTTCGCGTATTACAGAGTAAAGGCACTCTGAAAGAACGATGAGGGTCACCTACTCGTGTCCTTAAATGAGGGAGGAAGTGATGAATCGGCCCATGCATCCGGCACTTGCGCACATAATGGATAGGTGCCTCGTGTGTATAGTATACAGGAGCGACAGCTCCTTCTGCTATGAGCCGTAAAATCGCACATGACGTGAGCGTACTATTCATTCAAGCTTCCGGGGATGCGGTACTACAAGGAAAAAATGAGAGCATCGCTGACCAGTCGCAGAGACTTAGGTTTAACGTTAACGAAGTCGAATTGGAAGCTCCAAACTTCGGCCGATCCTCGCAGCCATTTGGGACGCTGCACCCCGTAATTTGGCTTCACTATAGCGGCATCGATAAGACGATCCTGATCGCGTGGCGTAAAATTCCAAACCGCTGATTGTGCTGCTTCTTCTCCCGACTCCCGCCTGTGAGCTATAAGCTCACGTATAAGTCATTTGCTAAGTGCGTGGTAAATGCATCTTGCGCGAGCTTTGTGGCAACGCGCATCCAAAAAAGCGGCGAGTACCAACGAAGGCAAAATACACTGCGATCAATCAATGTCCCTATATGAGATCCAAAACACCGTCGGCGTTTGTGTTCTCTGGTTCGCTTCCCTTCTGTGTTTGCATGTCTTACTGACTAACACGACGAATTCTTATCAAATGGCTCGACTTTCTGTCGTTTCAAACCGTGCCGCACTATCAGCGCTTCAAATTCTTTAAAAAAAGAAAAGAAAACGAGGGCCTATACTGAGGCCATAAACGAGGTCAACTTAAGAAAGGATAGCTCGTTACGGCGTTTAGGGCTCGAGAAATTCGCTCCTGCGTACTTTCCCGCAGCGCTGCGTGCACGCCTAAACCCCATTCAGTTTACGAGCAACCACTGCCGATACTTCAGCCTACGAAAATAAATAAATAAATAAATAAATAAATAAATAAATAAATAAATAAATAAACAAACAACGTCAGTGAAGCCGCAAACGCATACGAATTGTTTATATGTGCTCCTCTAATGGATGCGACGGTTAATTAGGTCAGGCCTTTTTTTGTTTTGTTCTGCATTTTTGTTCACCCGACGCTTGTTTTCCTCATTAACCACCACGCTACGACAAACTATAGGAAAACGAAAACAGAGAGGCAGAGGCAGATGGATGTGTAGCAAAAACCGGCACATAAAAAAAGACAACTGCGGAAGCGTAAACATCGGGTAGGAAACGGGCGGAAGCGTAGGAGGTGACCTGGAATAGTTACAGCTGCCGCTTCCACCCACAAATAATCCTTCAGTCGGCGTACGCAGACATCGCAGACACCCACCACTCTGTAGAGACGTGTTGTTTCTTACAGACCCCGCATAAGCAGCCTGCTACTATAAGAAGGCACTCGAAAGAAACAACATCGCAAGCAGTGAATGCAGTGTGGCCAGACGCCGGAAGTCATCCGGAGAGCATAAAACCGGAAGAGAGGAGGGCCTCATTCGCCGTTCCCTCCTACACCCGTATGGAACATCGACCGTCCAGCGGACGAAGGAAGCAAGAATAAATACATATTACATGCGCCGCACAGCAACGGTACACGTCGGGCGGTTCCAGCAGTCTGGATCACCAAGAACGAGTCAGTCGTGGGCGAGCGTGTAATCATGGAGGAGGGGGCCGTACCGTACGGTACGCTAAAGGACACCGCAACAGGACTAACGGGTCGTGACCAAAAGCAGAGAACGTGGCCAAGACGAACGCAAGTACATCGACACAAAAGAAAGCGGCGATGAAAATGAACTGGGAGGCAACGAGGGGGGGCAAGGCACCGTAAGTGCTACCTCTATCACTCTGTATATGCGACCGCTACTACTTCTACTAACACTTCTAGACGCAGTCCAGAAGAAGACGGCTGGCTGCTGAGGACCATCTTCAGCGACCTGCTCGCCTCCTCCTCCCCGTTTCCTTCCGCACCCTCGCAGAGAGCGAGTGGCCGTGCGTAATGAGGCGTCAAAAATCTCGGCGGTCACGCTAGGCGGCGCGCACTACCCCTCCTCTTCAAAGACGACGGCCGCGGCTTCCTTCAACTACAGGGAAGAGCGCGCGCACGCGCTTCTGTGACAGTGCGCCAGAAAAACGTTACGCAAACTCGAGACGAAATCTACTCTCCCCGATTCGTCGTCCAACCCCCTCTAGCACATCTATGTGCTTCCCCTACCCGCTACATCGGTTGCGGTGCACGTCGAATTTTCGTTTCCGTTTATCTTCTGCTTCACTCTGGCTTTGCCCGTGCTTGCCAGGCAACCCGACTGGTGCGTATGGGTGAGGGCAAAACTAGTAGAGACCAAAGCAGCGAGTCTGAAGCTAAAGAAAGGAAAATGGTCCAATGCGTAATTGGCACTTCAGTTCAGGTGCAGTTGAGGTAATCATACGCCAGAGGAGCCAAACATACTCGCTTTCTCAGAGATCACGTGTCGAAACGACACTGCGAGCAAAGAGGTTAAAGTGCAATGACTCATTCGCGAGAGAGCTTCGCTTGTCAAGGCTGGCCGCGTGACGTCATCCTTTCTCGTGCTACGTCAACCGGCCGGCTTAACGAAGACGCAGACTGACAGCAATGCCTTCTTCCACGACTTGACGTGGTTCGGTGTTAATATAGAACGTACAGTATACGCCACCACCGATAACCGAGCAGATAAATAAACATCGCAGTCGCTTAGCGGCATAATCGAGAAGTGGAAAGAGTTTTTCTTTCCCATCGAATACACTTACAGACGCGTTGGCAGCTTTCAAAAATGATCAAACGTCTGACATATGATACGATACGTACTGCGTACGATCATACGACATCCAACCATGCCAGAAACAGCGCCGAACAACACGACAAGGAGACAGCAATCGAGACGCCCGGCGGTGAGGAGCGGGGACACACAGTTTGAGCTATAGAAGCACGGTATAGCGTCGTCAGCGCGGTACACAACATCGATTTATTATCGGTTGTCGAGCTGCGGGAGCGAGGGAGAGCCTGCAGATCCAACGCGCCAGCTAACGTCGCTAAATAATTCATGCGCGCGTAAACCTCGCAGACTTGCGGTGTATACACAGCCACCCACCCGAACAGCAGAATGGAAAAATAAACAAAACAAAAAACAAGTAAGCGGCAAGAAGGGCGTGATGCGTTGCCAAGTAGCGCTGATCGAAAACAGAAAACGCCCTGACTTGGAGCGGCAGCGTGGAGCAGCGGTGTGAAAGCTAGCGATTCACTACTCGCTTCTCACGAAGACGTAAACAAACGGAGGAGAGAAAGAAAGAAAACCGAGAAACGAGAGCCGAGACAGAGCTGAGAGGAAAGGACGGCCTCTCGGAGAGAGGATCAACGGCCCGAACAGGCCAAACAACTAAATAACGTCCCTCCCTCCCTCTAACTCCATTTCCCGAGCTTAGCGCCACCCGTTCCGCGTTAAACTTTCTCGATGTAAGTGCAGAGAACCGTGTCACCCACTTCCCCAACAAGACTGCAGTGGTTACAGAATCGAGGCGTCAAAGATTGCGTAACAGATAACCCGAGTGCGCAGAACAGAGCCGTAAAGTCCGGTACAGCTCTCACTGCATTGTTCGCATTGTCTCACGGCAAGCTAAACCAGAAGCGCTCAGCGCAGAATAAAAGCGGATCACATTTCGCGAACAATAAATGTAGGCTCGGCGTACAGTATAATTATATAATAGCAACTGACGATAATAAACCGCAGCCCGAAGCAAACGCAGTAGCGCTGAAGTCTCTGAAACGCACTCGCGTGCAGCTTTCGCAACGCTGCACTCAACTTTTTTTGGAGCCGAGCTTCTCCGCTACATACGCATATATTTCGCGAAGTATGCATGTATACCACAGGCGCGTCACGGATGTCGCCCTCAGACACGAACAAGTTCACTCGAATCGATTTAACTTTCCCAATCTGTAAAAACGGACGAGTAAAAAGGAGTCTGAACGCGATTTCATAGCTTCCGGAGGAGAGCTGCGCAGAAAAGGGTTTAAGTAAAAAAATATAGCGCGCATAGAGGCGCGGGAGGGGATAAAATACTGACGGGAACGAAGAAAAACTGACGGTCAACAACGATAACCACAAATAACCGCATCACAAAGGCCAGGCGTGGAAACAGTTTCGACGGTATACACACTGCGCGTATACCCGCGCGTAACGACGGAAAGAATAAGGAGATCGAGAAACGGTGATCTTTCTTCGATCGTAGTGAAAAAAAAAAAAAAGAAAACGTCGATTCCAGCTAGTGAAGTTAAACCTCCGAGAAAGAGAGCGGGAAATGTACGTATATATAAAAAATTACAACGCACAACGCGAGTATATGTAAGAAACACACGCGAAGTGCGTGGCAGTAATTGCAGTTCCTTGGAGCGCGAAAAGGAGCTACGGCGCAGAGAAAAAAAAAATCGTTCGGACAAGGAGACACAAACAAACAAGAAGAAATTTAAAAAATGCGAACAAAAGTGCGCCAGAATTCTCAATAAGAGAACCTGCTCAGCAAGCAGAAACTTTCCAACGCGCGCAATAAACAAATGAGCGAGACGCGAGGCTCGCGCCATCGCGATGACCAAAAAGATAAAGAAATTAAGAAATCAATAGCGCGGAGGAGAAAAAAGAAATATGACTCATCGTATTGACTCGAGTGATGTACGCCTCTTCCTCAAGAGGACGAAGGAAAAAAAGGAAGGAGGCGTGCCAGGGAAGACTCGCTGAGTGAGACAAAAAGAATATAATAAAAGTGAAACGAAACTTTATGCTGTACACACGACTACGCGAGAGCAAGGCCGCTCGAGGACGCTGAACTCTACCGCACTCTCAAGCTTTGGAAGAAAAGCCTTACAGCGTAACTGCAGTCGATTTTCGTAAAAGATATCGCTATAAAGCCGCCATTTTTGTTTTTTCTCCGTACAAACAAGGAACAAACAGAAGTAACACAACAAAATAAATGGCTTGAAACAAGAGCTGTATGTATGCTATATTTTATTGCGCCTATACACGGAAAGTATGCGTCCTCTCGTGCACCGATATACTTTCACGAAATGACGAATGTGCTCTATAGTGAACAGAACGAGAGAGAGCTGGTTTACGTCATGCAAACCTGATTGTTCAAAGGCGACGGCCAGAACCATATATATACGACGCCGTGGAAACAAATGCACGGGAAGACAGCACGAAATCATGTGCGCGGTCCTGTGGTCATTACCTCACCGTGAAATGCGGGCCTAACCGTATAGAAAGGGGTGAGGAAAAGGAAAGAAAAAAAAGGGAAGCCAACATTCTAGGACATATTCACGGCCAGTGATATGGCCTGGCCCAAATCACAGTCCGTGCGTGATTCGAAGACCACGAAAGTGTGGGTCGGCGCCGTCGAGAAAAAGCCAACGTAAGCGCGCACATCCGGCTCTGCAAAGTCTGACGCGTGAAGTTTATAGCAAACGCAAAGAGTTTATCGTGGTCAGCGGGCCGAACTGTTCAACAGGCAACGGAAGAAGACACGTGAGATAGTCCAGCTCCGGCTCGCGAAAACGCAAGAACGAGGAACTGCAACAAGCGCCAGCAACAGATTCCATTCCGACAGAGAGCAAGCATGCAAAGGCGCGAGTTCAGACCTTCCCGCGTCCGATCGGCCCGCGGCAACGAGTAAGCGCGTGTAAAAACCGGAGTCGTAAACAACACTCGGGCTTCTTTAACGGTCGCAAAGGGCGCAGGCACCCTTTCTCGATGTTGCGTTTAAAAATACGAGGAACGGGCACGTGCAGTGCGTGTACGATGCAGACGACGGTATAGTAGTGAATGAGGCCAGCATCTGGAAAGGCGATAAACATGCACGCGAGACTCTACACACATTGCTCAATAAATGGGGGTCGCATGCCAACCCCGAAAAGCGTGTTCCAGGAGCCTATGCTTTTGTAGTTGTTGTTATTTAAATAGCGAACGCACGTCACACTATACGTATGCGTCGAGGAAGCGATAGGCGTATTAAAGCGGGGACAACAGAAGACGTCGGGTATATGCTTTTGTCGTCCGTTATCGGGAATTTCGGGGCGCACCGCAGAATCAATCCGTGCTTGCTTCTTTCTATTCAATGTCGCGCCAATTCACCTTATTTCCTTGCAAATGTGGCACCAAGCATTGTTCCATTAGAAATATCGGGTGAAATGAGCGGTATTTAGGTTGCGGGAGTCGTGATATGAGAGTGACATGTGCGTCGGTGCTTATACGCAACAGTATGCTATACCGACATAAGGGTTATTAATACGTGCTCGTCACGCGCTGCCGTACTTGAGTCAACGTTAAAAGAAAAATCTTCGTGCGGTCTAACACTGAGAAAATATACAAAATGTCTATAGTGACATACAGCAAAGCATACAAGATGGAGAGAGAGAAAGCAAGAATAATATGAAAGGCAGTGGGGTTAACAAGACGAAGGTCCGGTTTGCTACCCTACCCTGGGGGTAAGGAAATGGGGACCACAAAGAGAGAGAGAAGGCGAGCAGAGCACGCATACAATCGGTCGCTTAGACCGGATTTTCTGTTATAAACGCGCTCTGGTATTCGCTCTGGCTCTGGAATGCGCTTTGACATTCGATTGGGAAATCGCGGCTTTTTTTTTTTTACCTCAGTTCGAAAATACGGCCGCGGGCGCGATATGGTGAGGTGATTACGAAAGAACTGAAAACACTGGATTAAAGCATCCAGCAGCTGCAGAGCAGTTCGGGATGTCGGAGTACGCAGCTTATTCAAGAGCGTACAAGCCATCACATAAAACGATAAATTCGCCGCCATTATTTTTTTTTCTTCGTCCGATTGTCCGCATCACACAGTGCGTCCCTCATGAAATCTTTTGTCCAGTACTTTTTTTTTTTCGTTTTCCCTGCCTTGAACATTGAACAAACTATACTATTATAGCTCATTTAACGCGAGACGTACGAAAAACTCCCCACGCAAAAAGGCGGAGCGAAATGGGGCTGGGATTTGGGAACAAAGAGTTTGAAGGGACGAGAGGACGCGGCAGTTTTTATAAGAGCTCCGCTCTTCGGCGCTCAGAAGATGTTCAATCCCAAACGAACACGGCGAGTTCAGAGGCACGAAAGACTTTTCCCGACACGCGACCAACAGACGTCGTGCCAAGCGGGGGATGTCAACGTCGAAGCGGATCGCTAATTGGCCGAAATCTCTTTTTCTAACGCCGCCGAAAGATGAAAAAAAAGAAAAAAAAAGAACGCAAAAAAGGGCAAAAAGAAAAGCAACACAGGAACAAGCATATATAGACACACGCACAAAACTGAGAGGGATGGAAAGAGATTAGAGGGTCTGTCGCTTTGTGCCATAGAGGACGCTTTGCGCAAATGAACGGCGAAAGCTCGGCAGCGTTTCGACAAGGAAAAGGCTTTTCGGTTGGAATAGGGGAGGGCAGGCTAGAGAGGGAGAGAGAAAGAGAGAAACCATGGGGAAACAACGAGTCCCTAGCGAGAAATCCCTGACAGGAAGCGAGGCACGGTGGGGAGCGCGCGTTGCCGGCATCGAGGCACTGCCGCCTGCTGCGCTGCCCTGCGCCCCCTGACGTCGGGATGAGCTTATTGATTATACATAGCCTTAAGTCCACTTCCACCCTCACCCTCATCACTTCCGTTACTCTCAGTACTCGGCTGGTATAAGTCTTACTCCTCTTCAGAGCAGAGGCAGCATCCACTTCGCACGCTTCCCTCCATTCCGCAACCTCGCCTCAGCAGAGTACGAACGTGAGTATAACTGAAAAGCCACTTGGACTCCACCCGTTCTCCCACTCTCCTTCAGCAAAGCTTCATCTCGGGCTAGTTGGTACGACATTCTAATGTAGTTGCGCTGAGCGAAACGCACGAAGGACTAAGGACAAAGAAAGAGAACAGGACAACAGGGCAACTTGTCCTGTTCTCGTTGTCCTTAGTGCGTCGTGCCTTTCGCTCAGCGCAACTACATTAGAACTCTCCTTCCTTTCCAAGTGCTTTCTTGGCAATGCCGAAGGCGTGCCACACGCTTCGAAAGCACCACCGAACGGGCCGCAGCGAACAAGGTGGCGCTGCAGACGTTCCTTCCTGCGCCTGCTTCTTTACTTTACGAACCCGAAAGATGAGGGCTTTCGCGCCGGAGTTTGCTGCTCGTCTCGCTAAGAAAGACCACGGCCGCGTGCGCGCGCGTGCGGTCTAGCCCGGCCGTGGAAAGACTTCCGAGGCACCGAAGGTGGAGACAGAGTCCCCAACGCTCCTCAAGCCCTTCCAAATTTAGCGAGGAAGAAAAAGAAATGGGGGGGGGGGGGTGACGTGGCATAACGGAAGCGGGAGTTCGCAAAAGTATAAAGCAGCGGCGCAAATTCAAGAAGCGAAGGTGTCCGTGCGTACACGTGGCAGCGGAGGGAGTCGCCACGAACGACCTGCAGGCTCCTCGGAAGCGGCCCCCAGTGCCGTTCCAGAAGCTCTACCTTCGAGCGAAGTAGAAGGGATAATCCCTGAAAGAACCGGGCTTACACCATATATGGCGCGCACGTCTTTCGCTACCTCGCTACCACGTTTCGCCTATGTACTCTGACAGCTCTCGCGAAAGGCGCCCTCATTACGACTGCGCGATTCCTTTCGCCTTAAAACCCCCGGTTCGCTCTCCCGCGCTCTAGAAGTTCTATTTTACCTTGCCTGTATACCCTTCTTACTCTACACTTCCTGGCGCGCTCAAAGGCGAGTTCACCGAAAAGCTCTTCGACCGGTGATTTGCCATCTCCCGCGGAGCTCCCGCGCGGACTCCTTCCTTTTGTTCGCCTTTCTTTCGTCGTACACTCTCGATCTGCGGTGTATCTGGCACAAGAGAACGTGCGAGCGGCCATCCCTTCGTGCAAAGCGTTCCACAGACTGCGTCCTCGAGTCACAGGTGTGGACGGGGAGGTGACGCCACTCGGGGGGACCGTATACGTATACCAGCCGCACACGAAGCGCGGAAGAAAGAAACATCGCCATCTTATACCTTGGCGGTTCTCCCTCACACCCTGTTTTCGTACGCACTATCCCAGTCCCTCCCTCACTGTGCTGCAGCTCACTCCGAGCTACCTACATTCCGCGCACACACTTATCCGAGCGCCGTTCGTTTGAACGAAAGAGCGTCGCAAACTACGGGCCCGTACGCAAACAGCCAGCTAGGTCTTTCAGGAAGCGGCGAGGTGCTCAGCTCACGCTCAGTTTGTACGAAGATGCGAAGTAGACGCGCCACCGCTGAGTGACGGATGAAGAGGAACCGCGGAACTAAAGGAAGGAAAAGGGGGCTTCGCTTTTCTCGCCGTTGCCGCAGCGTGCGTCGCCTTCGGTCTAAACGACAAAAGGGGGGCCGGCACCGATTCTTCCATCGACGTCGGTACGTGTATACCGTTCCTTTTAGCGTCGAAGCCTTTCTTCGTTCGCGGAATAGACGAGCCCCACACACCACACCACCCCTTTGCCTGCAGGGCCTCCCGCGAAGCCCTTTTGCTCTCGTACAAGACGCGACGCTAACTACGTGTGACTATAGCCGCCAAGGCGAGCGCGGCTTAAGGAACGCGTGGTCAGAGCACGGACGAGGACGTGCTTGACATTCAAGGCAGCACAAGCTCTTCTATATATCTATAAAAGAATTTCGAGCAATTACACAGGCCTCGGAGAAAACCACATAAGGTTAAGATTGTTCGTAAGACAGAACATCAGCAGGTCCTGATGATGGGCATGATACCATCCTTGAATAATTTTACTTTTGGCAAAGTTTTTAGTTGGCAAGTGTTCATAGGCGTGGGCATGAAGGGTGCAAGGGGGGGGGGGACAAAGTTTGCTCCATACGTTTACTCAGGTATGGCCACAAAAGCTTTTGACGATAATGGCGGCCGAAGGCCTCTGATGTTGCATTGCAAGAACTGTTTACTTCCCATCTTTACTTCAGGAAAGCCAGGGACCAAAGGCAGGCTACTCTAAGAAGCACGGCATCACTTCATTTGCTTTTTGTTTTTTATTTTTTTTCATCCATTGTGAAGCATGCTATCCTTTGAACTCTTGACCAACCGGAGGGGGTGGTGGCTACGATGAAACCTTGCCCCCCTAATGGGGAGTCCTGCGCTCGCCCTATCATTAACGTTTATCATTAATGATTAACGAGCGGTGGACGACTCGCTATATTTTGGACTTGTGAGCACCTCTGCGCGGCATTTTTTTTTTTTTATGCATGAGCACGAAGGTTATTTTAGTTGCGTTCAAACTCAGCTTCGAGTCATCCCTTGTTCCCAGACAGAGAGCCCCTGGAGTACGTTACATCGATTAAACTTCGGAGACCGAAAAGTAAACCGGAAGGGTTCATTGGGCGACTTGGTGGTGCGCTTGCCCTCGTCTTTTCGTAGTCCTTGTTTAGTTACGCGCTCGTATTTCCAAGCAAACGGGAAGGACGGAGAACCACTTCGGAATAACGTGCGAAATGCAGGGGGGGGGGAGCACAAAATAAAAATAGGATCCAAAGCATGCGGGGGGGGGGGGGGGCACTTGCGCACCGAAACGAAGCATGTATGCGGGCTAGCTACGTCCGGTTCAGACCCGCACCGGTATTACGTCGGAAAGTATGGGAGAAGCGTACCGGAATGTGTCCCCGCCCCCACCCCCCGCTTTTCCTACGCTTTCCAATCAATCTATCTCTCCTCGAGGTGGAAAAAGGAGCGCTTTGCTCTTGAATTTCGCAACGGGCGCCCACACACAGCCTTGCCGCAGAAACTGCAGCGAGCAAGCTCTTAGAGTGGAGGGAGAGAAAGAAAGAGCAGAAAAGGGACAGAGCGGCGAAGCACAGAGTCGGACAGCCAGCAGGTCCGGAGGGTAATCAGAGCGACGGCCCGGGGAGAAAAATGAGATCCGCGGGGCGCGCGTCCTCCGCCTGTGTCTTTGGCCGTTAATGATTAACGAGCCGTGGCACGGCAAAGGACGAAGCAGCAGCAGCAGAGCCCCGTGTTAAGGAGCAGGGGCGGATAAGGAACGCTATGGTGCATTCATTTCCCCGCTGCATTCCTCGTGCTGACCAAGAGCTGCGGCAGCGGGGTCCACTGATTCACAGCCGGAGGGCAGTGTTGCAGGGTGGTGGACATCATGCCAGAACGAAAAAGAGTCGCACCATCACCGTATTAATCGGGATAAAACACATACATAACGCTGAAAGAAGTAAACGTAGAACGAAGAACAATAATCGAAAAGAATCGAAGATGTCTGTAAAGAGAGAGGGGAAGGCGTTGAAGGGGAAAGCGGAAGCTTGGGAGGAGAGAGTGAAGCAATATATAATATAGCGTCCACAATAAAACTTCCCCGTGTCGTTTGTGAGCTGAAGTTTCATTACGTATCCGTATACCAACACGCCCAATTGCATATCCTAACAACCTAACAAGTTATGGTACAGCGTGTATGACTGTGCGCGATCAGCGAGTCATCTCGTCGAATAAACAGCTTCTTGCCAAATCTTCTTTCCCGTTCCTACGCCTACCTAACAATTCTTTTTTCTTGTCGTCCTTTCTTTCTCTCTTTTTCACCCTCCCATTCCTTCACTGGAGAAACGAAAAAGGAGGAGGCCAATTAAGAAGAGAAGATGTGGCCGGGCTGCTCCGAGCCAGATAAAAAGTTGAAAACTAGAAGCGATGGAATGCGGCTGTGTATACAACGCACCTGTGATATAATATATGTAGTCCGCCCACACTATGCTGCGGGCCCAGTGTTATACCGTAATTAAGTGACACAATACGCGTGCATCTTCCGACGAGCTGCCGCTATATGGAGTGAAAAATAATATTCAACGTATATAGCACACACACCAATTAAGTACATACATGCGAGTGAAAACGACGGGGCGGACGAGGCGCTAACGCAGCGGCCGCCTCTTTAGCACACCGCGTCAGCGTCGGCACTCTGAGCGACCTCGTCCACCACGCCCGCCTCTCCTCTCGACGCCCCGACCGAGCGCACACACTCGACGCTTGGCGCTTATCCAAGAGATAAGCGCCAACATCAAACGCCACGCCGCGACCGTCGCCGCCGCCGCCACAGAACGCCAAAGCGCGCGCACGGCATATGTTCCGGACAGAGAAGCACTGCCGCCTCGCTCCGTGAACACTTGCCGAGCGCCTCTTATGCGGAGTTACGCAATGCTATAGCGCGCAGCAGTGAATCACACGCGCGGGGTACGTCGACTGGTACGTTTTCAAAGTATTCTGCAGCTGTACTGCGATCGATTGTATATATACTCCTGAACTCACGTCGTACGTGCAGTGCTCTTTCTCCCTCCACTCCTTGCCCCTAGTGTAGGGTAGCAAACCGGTCATTCGTCTGGTATCTTTCCCTCACGATCCAGACCAGACTGCTTTTGAGATCCATGATAATCCCTAGGCAGCGCTTGAAAAGGCAAACACTATAGATAGGAGACAGGTCGAGCGCTCCGACCAACTTATCCTGCTTACCTGAGAAAGAGAGAGAGAGATAGCCTTTGACTATGTTGCCGAAAATTATGGCTCCCCTGTAACGCTCAGCCACTTTCTGGCAGATCTCATGATCAAGACCACTGACTTTGACTGTTATCTCTTGGTTATGGTGCTCGACTCCGGACCTGAAGGTCGCGGGATCGAATCCCGGCCGCGGCGGCCGCATTTTCAATGGAGGCGAAAATGCTTGAGACCCGTGTGTTTAGATTTAGGTGCACGTTAAACAACCCCAGGTGGTCGGAATTTCCGGAGCCCTCCACTACGGCGTCTCTCATAATCATGGCCTGGTTTTGGGACGTGAAGCCCCAGCAATCATTATTAACTGTTATAACCAATGATCAAAGAGACAGCCGCAAATGACGTTCTGAATAAAAAAAAAAGAAAACGAAATGTTTCCCGCTATAATAGTTTCACAGCCTTAACCAACGTATCAGAGACGTGTTTTGTTTCTACCAATGTACCGCGTGCATGTTTTGTACTGCGTACAACGCTTTGTTTAGAAGTATAAACAGTTTCCGTAACGGATTACACACTGACGACGTATGCACACATATTGCATTCTTCTGACTGCCGCATAGCCTTTCAACGTGATCCTCGCCGCTCGATCGCGCCTCAGAACTGACAGATTCCCTCGGTCGGCAGAGGTGAACTTTGTTCTGGACTCCGGAGACGGTGTCATCGACCGCCGAGTGCGCGGCACACGCGGGTCCGTCTCTCGTCTCTGCTTCTCTGGTGGCACGTAGCATAATAAACAAAGTGAACCGCGCGCGTATGTATACAGCTGTCTTGTCAAATCCTCCGCGGAGCACCCGTGCCGCTATACGCTTTCTTCGTGACCGTCAGCACGTTGATATGCGCTATCACAGCCTATAGGAGTCGTCGATCGAAGGCGTCCGCCCCGAGTGATGCCTGCATGCGTTGTGACAATCCAATAGTATAGCTGCTCAGGCGAAACAGCTTGGTTATACTTTTTTTAACACGAAAGTGTTTTATGCCGGGGTCCACCAAGTACATCCGTCACGGATATGACGTTGATAAAATGGACGCCAACAGGTGAGAAAGAAAAAAACCAAGAAAAACATACCCCGCTGGGAATCGAACCCACGACGTTGCGGCCGCGACGGCAAGCGCCCGACGCTCTACCGACTAAGCCAACTCGAGAGATGCTAGGCACGGCGCGAACGCGCCTTATATCTTTCACACCTTCTCTTTCGCGGCGGGCAGAGCGGGGCGGTGCCGCCGTCTGTGAGAGGTGAAAAGAAGTAATGCTTCACGATCGACACTTACTAGCGCTTACTCCGAGATTGCACGTGATATCGGAGGTCATGGTTAAGCGTCTCGATACCAGAGAGGTAGACTGGCCGCGCTGGCGTCGCCGAGGCACCCTTGACGCAGTTACGTTCTTTGCCTTTGTATTCGTGTTAGCGTGCGTCGGCTCATCGGAGTAGTGCAGCTTCCACGTGCACGAACGGGATTTCTCTGCCGCCGACTGCTTCAATTGCGAGAGCACCGACTAACAAAACTGCTGCAATATGCGTTGCAGATAGGACGCGATTTCGACGGGCGAATGTCGTGCCTTGGTGGAGCGAGAGCAGCGCCTGCGAGACAGAGGCCAGCGGGACGCACGCGTTTGCGACTCAGGCTACGAACCTCTACCTCCCGCGTTGCTGAAGTGCAGTGTGTGTTATGTATGCATGAGCACAGGCGTCGGCTACCCATTACTAGAAAGCGCACACCGTGCCGTTTCTCTCCTTAATTGACGACGCTTTGAAGAAGTGCATACCGGGTACCAATGTTGATTATGAGCTTGTTGATATCATCCTTACGCGCGATTCACGATTCGCTGTGTCCAAATATATGTTCACACCGTCAGCTACCTCAACGGTTTAATCATGATCATGGGCGTTAGTCGTCGCGATAGAGACATGCTGTCAACATGGGTGCATCCACGTCAAACGGTGCTATAGCTGCCAAACACGAATAGACATTGTACAAGCTCTCATATATCATAAGCACTACTTCTGTGAAGACACGTTTCACTTTCGTGTTATACCGATTCCTATGACGGAGGGATCAGCCATGTTTTTTTTCTTGGTTACTTTTACCGCTTATATAGCGTGGCACATTCTGAACTTCTTTCTTTCTTTTTTGGTAAATCACGAGGCTCCTTTGGACTTTCGGCATACATCCAGGCATTTCTGCGCGCCTTAAGGGGTATTCAGACGGAGGAGAAATGCTCGGGGGGTAAAGGCGGAGCCTAGTGACGTCAACTCGCGAGGAGAAGTCGCCACAAATGCCCCCCACTCACACGGACGGGGCGAACGGAGGGGGAGACCAGTGTTACCAGACTACTCCTGTGGCTTGTACCGCCCGTTTCACCAGCTGCCGACGACGATGACCCCAGCTACAGATGACCCCAACTGCAGACTGGACACCCACTGCCGCTCTCTGCAGGAGCAAGTGCAACAATGTGGCCAAACAAGAGCCAGAAATTCCGCCACATCCCCCACCGCCGGGGGATTGTTTGTCCTTTCGGGGAAAACGTCCCCGTCTCCTCTGAGGAGGCGCGGGGGGGTCACGCCCACTCGCTAATCCGTGACGTCGTGGTCACGTGATCCGCAACCCCCCCGTCTCCCCCGAGCATTCCTCCCCCGTCTGAATACCCCTTTACAAGCGGGAAAATCGCGACTTGTCCACCATGCACCACAACATTTGGCGAGCGTCTCGTGCTTGGCCGACCACGGCGCCCTTCATTAAGCATAAATCGACGAATAATAATATTAATTGTTTGGGTTTTACGTTCCAAAACCACGATATGATTATGACAGACGCCGTAGCGGAGGGATCCGGAAATTTCCACCCCCTGGGGTTCTGTAATGTGCGCCTTAAATCTAAACACACGGGCCTCTAGCATTTTGCCTCCATCAAAATGCGGCCACCGTATCACGGTCGGGATTCGATCTCGCGACCTTCCTTCGGGTCGGGAGTCGAATAAATCGAAGAATAACTGCCAGCTCACTTACTCAAAGATCGAAGAAAACAAGAACGAACCATGGCTACAGCGCCCGTGAGCGTGGGTTGTTTTTAATTGAAACCGCCCGCATACGCATACAACAAGTAATTGATCATTGTACGCCTCATCAGACAACAGGAGAAAAAAAAAAAAAAAAAAAGAGAGGCACCATTGTGGGCGGTATCATGCTACCGAACACCGCTAGCATATTCCTATACATAGCTGCAAGTTGCGTATACGTAAAAATGCCAGCAAACTATAGACTATTTTACCGATGCGTTCCGGTGCCGCCACGCTGGGCTGTTGTTGCCTTGGCGTTTTCCATCTTTAACTACGGTAGACACATGCGCACGGAAACAGTTGGGTTTGTCCATTCGAGGTTTCATGACCTTATTAATTCACGTCGCGTTACATAAAAATAGGGAAATATTCGCTTAAAATCGTCTATTGTAAGGAGCCACCGGCACGCAACCAAGCTCGTCCAATCGCTTATACGGCGTGACCTGCAGTTTGCCTGAATAGTTTACGCGCACGTTTCGAGTGGCCGACGCGTGCAAAATAAAACCGAGGTAGTTTCAAGGAACAAGCGCGTGCTTTAACAAGGATCGGGTCAAGGCTGCATGCAGCGAGCGCATTAGGACAAATCGTGCAAGCACCTCGTCGAGGCCGATTTACACGGCAGGCGTAACGGAGGGAGCGTTGGGAGCGTCACTGGGCGCTCGTTCGCGCAGGAGTCGCGCACAGCTTTCACGCGCATCCGACTTCTTCATCGACGCCAAGGACGTCGCCCAGTCGATAACGGTTTCGTGCTGTGTCACGCAGGTCCCGTATAAATCGAAAGCTAATTCTAGCGGACCCGGATTGTAAGTGTGACGAAGGCGACGTATGACGGCGTATTCCACTTGCAAATGCTGGCCTTGGAACGTGGTCGCTCTCGCGTGTTCATAACTGAAATGCACCGTTCGCATGTTGGGTCCCCTACAGACAGCCTCGTGTCAACCAAAATTGTCGGTGCACTAAGGACGATATAATTAAAGACGACGTGCAAACGCTTATCGTATAGCACAAACCTGCGTGTGAATAGTAAGCTTCCACGACTGACGAGATGCGCGTCACGACATTAAAAAAAAAAACCCTTCGATAAAAATTGAGCGCGAATGTGACGAGGAAAACAATTTCTCTGTTTCCTTTTTTTCTTTTTTTCGTAGTTTTCCTTCCTGTCTTTAACTTAGTATGCATTTTCACAAACCTATCAACAAAGCCCCGATGCCGGTAGTGGTGTTATGCAAAGAACACAGATAGCGCACTTAACGAAGACACACGAAGCGCTACACTTGGAACCAGAGTTTACAGAACGAAAGAATACGAAGTTTAAGTACAAAAATGAAACAAGGAAAACAAAAACTATAATCGATAAGTACGCTTACGTAATCAAGCAATGTTTGCTTAATCAGAAGCAACTTTACTAATCTACCGTTCCGTGAAGATACGCGCAGAACTGTAATCTGGTTAGCGGTATACAAAACCTTACACGCCGCGGCCGTCCAGTGGTTGTGGTGCTCGACTGCAGACCCGAAGGTCACGGTATCAAATCTCGGCGCGGCGGCCGCATTTCGATGGAGGCACAAATGCTGGAGGTCCGTGTTCAGATTGAGGTGCACGTTAAAGAACCCCAGGCGGTCGAAATTTCCGGAGCCCTCCCCTACGGCGTCTCTCGTACAGTGAACTCCCAATTGAGTGAACTTCAAGGGACCTAAGGAAATAGTTCAGTTAACTGAAAGTTCACTAAACTGAATATTCACTAGAATATGGAACAGCATTGGGCACAGCAGACATTAGAGTCAAAAGTGTGAAATGCAATTTATTTTGAAAACAAACCTGTAATATTCATTTGGACTGGTGCCCTTAAAGCGCAAGAAGAGACAAAGCTTTCCAGAGAGTCTACGTTTCTATGCACTGCCTCTGGCACAGCTTGTTGCTGAGACACGAAGCCTCGCAACTTTCTAACATACTCTACCGCCTCGGCTATGCCAGTGCTGCAGTGCACAAAACTTCGTTGAATTGATTTTAAAAAATGAGCCTGGGTCCGCGGATCAAGTTCGTTCAACTGAAAAATTCACTATTCTAAAATTCGTTTAACTGAAAGATTTTTGCATAGAATGCATAAGAAAATCGCCGGGGATTTTCCAAAAGTTCGTTATTCTGAAATATTCGTTAAACCGACGTTCGTACAAGTGAGAGTTTACTGTAATCATATCGTGGTTTTGGGACGTAAAACCCCAACGATTCTCATTTATTGGCATACAAGAAACTGACGTCCACCAACTTTCTTGCATGCACCTCCTTATATCATGCATACGCCTCGCAAGTCAACTTGCTCGAAGGCGGCTGCACTAGCCGCACATGTAGGCCTCAGCAATAAGCAAGCCAGCCGGCCACGCGCTGGAGTCGCGACGACGCGATGCCCCCGAAGAAGGAACGCGGACAGACAAAAACAAAAAACAACAACAACAACAAAAAGTGTTCCCGCCATCTAGCAAGGAGACGTGACGGGGGAAAAAGAAATACGATGGGAACGTCTCGACGGCCCAATCGCAGCAGCACAAATAGACAAGACGGCGCTATAGACGACGGGCCGTACGCATACGTCATCGTAAAGCGAGAATAATGGGGCAGGATGGAGGCTATACGGTAGAGAGAGAAAGAGCGCGTGCGGAGCGTGGAGAAAACGACGACGGAGACACTAAATGATTCAAGTAATGTGGCGCGCGCGGCCTCGCGTCGTTCATATACGCCCATCAACCATGTAATTCATATATATATATATATATATATATATATAGAGAGAGAGAGAGAGAGAGAGAGAGGAGGATCGGTGGGCACAGACATGAAAAGTAGAGAAAGAAGACAGAGTACAAGATTCACTACATCAAACGAAAGTGGAAAAATTGAGTGTAAACGAAATAAAACCGCAGCGACGGAAAACAGCCCTCGGAATATCGCCCGCCCATTCAATAATTTCGAGAAGTTTTCGGAAGGCCGGCCAGGCGCTCCCGTCGCTCCTTCCGTTTTTATACGCTCGCATTTCGAAGGGAGCGCTCGTTTCTCGAAAACTCGGAACAGCTGCGGATGGAGTGGGCTTTAAGCGACTTCTCTATCTCTCCTTATTTTAAGGTTTATCATTCCTTTAAGGCATGTAGTACACGCCTTTCGAAGCCGCTACACCGCGCTCGCGGAGACCAATCTCGCCAACACCAATCGAAAGAGGGGAGGAGAAAGAGGTGGAGGGGGAGAGAAGAGCCATAAGCACTGCGCGAGTGTGTGTAGTACTTTTATACGACGAGACGCTCTCTGCGGCGAAGCCGAAATCCTCAGTATATATATACGCGACGGCGAGGTTTTTTTTTTCTGCCCTCCCCACCTTTTGCGGTAAGAAAGAAAAACACTCCGCAAGCTTTAGCCGCGGGGGGAAATCCAATTCCGTCTATGGCCCACGGTCGTTCATATATATCTACATCCATCGGTCTGTACACGGTCGGTACAGCGCACATAGACAGGCACGGAACGGACGTGGCCGCTGTGTAGTATACAGCGATGCGCTAGAAGTCTTCTTCAAACTGAGAGAAAGGAAAGGAAGATAGAAGAAAGCGATGAACTAGTACGGGAGCGTGGGAAGGCGTAGTTAAAATAAAATGGGATAGTCAGAACGCGGGCATATGGTGCATGCACACACACAGACACACACACACACACACACGCACACACACACACACACGAACAAACAAACAAACAAACAACGAGCCACCAACCGATCTCCGGTAGTAAGAGGTACCATGCTGGCGCCATAAACACGCAAGGCGAGCGCACCACAAGCGGCCTTATATAGAACCAAGAGAAACAGCGCGCGCACGCGATCGGCTTGCGCTGTAGGTTCTGCAGCCTACGGGCAGGGGGTGAAGGGGAGTGGGGAAGAAGTAGAGAGAGAGAGACAGCGATCGTAAAATCCACTAACGTCCCTTCCTCCCGTATAGATAGCCTATTTCGCTTTTACTTACGGGGAGTTCTACGTTCTTCTTGAGCTGGCGTCAGCAAGAAAAAAAACAAATCAAGCTTATTTGCAAGGAAAAGGCAGGAAGAGGGATAGAAAGAAACCAAATGAAAACAAGCGTGTACATTACCGATATATTGCGAGAAGGCGCGAAGGAGAGATTAAGACATTGAAGTTATGAACATGTGGGACAAAAAAAAAAAAATGACCAGCAAGACAAATAAATGAGAAGCCCATAAAACAACGCGATCGAGTGAACGGCGAACTATTGGGCTATTCATGGGTCGTGCACCGCAGACGACCTCCTCGTTTATAGTCTATAGAGCGAGCTATAGACGACGCCGCTATGGTTTGGGGAGCGTAGTAACGGCATGGCGTGCTAGTCGAAGACGCCGCAGTTAAGGACGCAGAAGCGCGACGACGAAAAAAAAAAATGCAAAAGAAAGACCAAACCGAAAAGACGCGGAGAGCGAACGAATCCGAAAACCGTCGACGATGACATTGCTTGCAGAATCCCAAGTTTTCTCCTGTTTTTTTTTTTTTTTACTTTGCGGTTGCGGGTGTTGTCTAAGTGTATAGATGGTACCCGAATGCCAGCAAAACTGAGCAACCCGCGCTGATTCTCGTATAGCGACGCGGTTTTTCCAACGTTATTGCTTTCCTTACAGCCTCCTTTCCATTTTTGTTCTTTTTATTGAATCGGTAGATGGCGCAAGCCACCGGATCGTCGCTACAGCGCGTCCCTATTCGCAAGCGTAAAAGTGTCGCGCGCGCGATGCATTTTGTTGTTTTCCTACTTCTCCAGTACTCTCTAATAATTTTTTTAGTTCTATTTCGTTTTCTTATGCCCCTTCCCACTCCAAACTTCTGAACTACGCTGAGGCAACGCCAACTCGATCGTTTCGTTTTGTCGCAAAAACATAAAAAAAGGAGGAAAACGAAGTAAAGAAAGAGAGGGCAGAAAACAGAAACACGCGAATAACCACCACGGCCCAGCCAATCGATTTCAATTTCGGCTGAGACAAAAGGGGGCATGCGGAACAGCGACAAGTACGCGACGCGAGAAAGCAGGTGGGGGAATGGGGGGGAGGGGGGGGGGGCGACAACTTTCGAAACCTTTTGAAAGCACGAGTATGCTTGCGTGTCCCGCGTGGTTCGACGCCCGTCGCCGAATACACGGGTCGAAGCAATACAGCGCGCACAGCGATGAGTTTCCGCGGTGAGGAAGAGTTAGGAGATGAGAAGAAGGAAAGGGGGGTTTGTTCGGACTCGCTGTCAAAGACAGGCGACAAATTTCCGGTCTTCTCATTTTCACCTCGGGGCCAGTTCTTTTTCCGCCCCCTTTCACTGTTCCGTGTTATCCTCCTTTATGATGGGCGGTTTCTGAGACCGTTACTCACGAGAGAGAGAGAGGACGAGAGGAGGCGAAGGAAAGACAGGAAGGTTGCTCACTCGAACGTGCGCACTTTTCTTTTTATCTAAATGCGCTTAATGCTGCGGCCGGAGGTATATACGTATATTGCTGAGGCAACTCCTACAACCTTGTGATGCGGACGCCCAATTTCTTCGCCATTATAGGTGCTGTCCCCGCAGGGGTTAATACCGCATTGACGCGTGTACAAGTCGTGCTCTCCTGCTTGTTTAGAAAATGGCTGATAGGATGGGATATCGCCACGCGTGCGGATATTACGCGGTTTTTGCTTCTTTTTCTTATTACATTACTTTTTTTTTAGCGATAGACGAGGGTCGTTCCAGAAATAAGCTTCCCAAATAGCTCCAGCGGCACGGGAAGGTGCGAGGCGAAATCCGTCAACACCGTTGTCCGCGGCTGTCCCCCCCCTCCCCCCCTCTCTCTCTCCATTCCGCCCGGCCGCGCTTGGCTGCGCTGCTCAGTCCTGGCTCAACAGCCGTCCAAGTTGGAAGTGCCCATTGTTTCTCCCGCAAGTGCGAAATTCGTTCCGTCATTCGCTTTTTGCACGCTAAAGGGACTTCACCCGTGGACTTAACCCGTGGACATCACCGGTGGAATAAGGCATATAAGGCTTTTTTCGCCTTAGCAACGTTCCTCCTCCTCCATCCCTTCCTCCCAATCTCTCTCTCTCTCTCTCTCTTCCTGTCATTTAAATTTGTGGACGCAGCTTGCACACGGTTTCAGTCTCTCTCAACAATGTGAAAAGTATTCAGTTCATTCAATCTAGACAAGGTGCGGCGATTAGACGCAGCCTTACGGCACTTCCGGGTGCTAGCGCACGCCCCTAATTTTAGTACACACAAACACGAGCACAAACAGACACACAGCGAGAGAGAGGGAAAGAGAGAGAGAAAGAGGTAAGTCCACGGTCGACGCACGGCGGCGCGATGATTAATGTGCCTCCCCGGTATTGTGCGAAATTGGCTTCGTTCGGCGCTGCTCCCAACGTTTCCTTTTTCTATTTTTTTCCCCCTTTGCAGTCTCTCTCGCCTCGAAGCACGACGTCCCTCCGCACACCGTCACGCGGACCACGAGGCGTTAGGTCTTCGCGCGTTCCGGTGAAAAACATATCGCCCGAACAAACAAGCGAGCAAGCCGACTCGAATGAAGTGCACTGTACACAGAGACCTCGGGCACCCAATCTTCGAGGCACGCGGAAGAAACCGAAGGCAGCTGTGGTATATAGGGCCTCCTCTATCGCAAGAAAAACTCTTAAGCATAGTATTGCGCTATAGTATCCGTGCGCGTTGCGCGTAATCGTTAATAGTCATAACGATTTCTGACGTATTGCAGTGCCAAATACGCGATATGATTTGCCACGATGTGGGACTCCGGGTCAATTTCGACCACCTGGGGTTCCTTAACGTGCACCTAAACCTAAGCACACGGCACTACGCTTAGCTGCGTTTCGCCGCCATCGAAATGCCGTCACCGTAGCCGGCAATCGAACCTGCGTCCTCGAGCTCATTAGTGCGCCACCATAATAAGCAGCCCTTGTGTAGAGACAAAAGCTTTATATATAGGGCCCCAGTTTCGTATGCGAGGCCGACAAACCACTTTTTTTGTTTTTTTTTTTTAGAGTGTCTTAGCTCGAGCACGCTCCCTCTCCCCCTTTTTTTTTTTGTAATTCCCTCCCCACGGCAAGGCTGATAACCCAAAGTGTACCGAAGATGAAGCAGTGCGCGCACCTCTTCAAATGCCCTCGATAAGAGCAACCGAGATTTTCCCGTTCCTGTAAGCCCCCTCCTCTTCCTCATCTGAGGCGGTCAACGCGCCGTGTTGGACCTCATCTCACGCATCGCGAAAATCCTTCCTCTCGCGGTAAGAGCGGCCGCTCTCTTCCTTCCCTCACCGATGTCCTCTCGTTCGCCCGTGCCGCGATCGCGCGCTCAACGTACGCACGCCACCCCCGTATCCACTCTTAATTCCTGAACACCGTGCCAAGCACGGTCCTCCTTCTTCGTCGCTCCGTGTGCTTTCACGGCGCCGTCTTGAACGGGAATCGATGCCTAATTTGCCGGTGGACAGGCAGCCGCCGAAACGGAAACGTATTATTGCTCCCCTCCCCTTCTTTTTAACACCGGCACTCGCGAAACAGCGCTCGTCGTCGTCGGAGAGCAGCAGCTACAGCGAGCGAGCAAGCAAGAGGCTCAGTGAGCGCAAACACTGGAAGCGCGGGCAAAGAGATAATAGGATGGAGATGTAATAGAAAATCTCCTTTTCCTTACGCGCCGCTGCGAGGTAATAAATGCTTCTCCTCGCCCGCCTCTTCCCCTTCTCTCCTCCTCCTCCCTCTCTTCTTTTTCTCTCTCTGCCCGCATAGCCGAGAGAATGCGGGAGTTGCACCTTTTTTTTTTCTTTCTTTTTCTCTCTAAACTCTCGCTCTCTCGCTCCTTGCGTTAGTTCGCTCCGCTGATTGCGTTAAACCTTGATTTGTTTTTTTTTTTTTTTCCTCGTTTTTTCACATTTTCATGTTCGCTCGCTGTGGCGCTGGGTGCTTCCTCCTCTTCTGGCTTCCTTCTTGGAAACACCGTCTCCAAGGGCACGATGGAAGAGCGTCCGGCGAACGCGTACGCCCGGCTTGTCTCAGATTGCAAAGTTTGTTTCGCCGCCAGTGAGCGCGCGCGCCTGAGTTACGCCGAAGAATGGCAGGAATTTCGGGAAACTGCTAGACATCGCTCGCTCTACTGCAGCGCCCCGTCCCCTGTTTCGAGCGTTTTTCTGTCCCAGCGTAGGCCCCGGCACATGGGTGTTGCGAACGAAATAGGAACTCTAGGCCTCACCGAACGAAGAAAGTAAAACATTGGAATACGGAGGGAGATAGCAAGAGAGAACTCATCCATGTACCCTCGACCCTGCAACACCCACGTATGTTACTCGGGACTCTGCTCTGCTCTCCCTTGTTCGTAGAGATCGCGTTCTTCGATTTTTTTTTTTACTCTGTTACCCGCCCCGCCGTGACAGTTGGCGGAGAAAAGTGATTTCCAAATGCAATGAATGCCGAAAATCGAACGAGCAGGGAGCAGTAATATATAAATCCCACCCCCCGACACACACATACACACACATCCCGGATGGAGAACGCCACCCCCCTCCAAATGATTTCCTATATACAACACCCCTCACTTCCACAACGTGGTAACACCCCCCGAAACCTCAATCCTGGATAATTTCCAGGCCGGCACAACCTCAGCAAGAAATCACAATGCCGAGATTTCTCTGCGTCCTCATTTCGATCCTTGCGTGTTCTCTGTCACTGTTTTCCATTCTTTTTGCGTTTCGCCCAATGTGTAAGAATGCTTGGTTTGGCCTTATGCTTTCGGCCAGTGCACGCTTTGTATACGTACAATACTACTGTTACGCCAATTTCCTAGCTGACCCGAACGCGGGAGTCGCTTTCGGGTGATATGCGCGACGAATAAACCGAGCTGACTAAGGCGTTCGCTCACAGCAGGAAAGTTTCGCCACGCAGCGACATAAGTTCGACATTTACGATAAAAGGGAACGCATTATACTAAATACCGTGTGTTCAGGTGATTTCCTCGAGTCCCGCGTCAACTAAACACGCGCTCAGCGACGGCCCAGCATTACAGCTGGCCAGTGAGGCTCGTTGGAAACGGTAAAAAAAAAAAAAAAAAAAAGAGATGGCTGGACAAGACCAGTTAGCAGCTGTCACTGGGCATTGCGATTAAAAACGCCGCACAAACAGCATTACCGAGGAGGCCTCGTTCGCGAGTAGCCGCGTACACAACAAGCGCCGCGATACAGATATGAGAAGCGAAGCGAGGGAGGCAGGTTTCGCGGAAGCGGGCTTTCCCGCAAAGCGTCGACGACGCATTTCGCTCGAGTGCTCCTCCGCTCAGCTCGCAAAAATATATGCGAAAACACGCGTACGCGTTGCCGGCCGCAGCTCGGTTTCTAAACGCTCCACCATTAGAGTAATAGGCGGGCCGCACATTCCCACGCGTAACGCTCATCAGCTGGACAGCAGGGTCGACCGTCGGAGTACAAGAGGAGGTGGGGGATCGCCTAAGCAAACAGATGCAATCGGCTCGAAATGCCTCCGCGCCACGTTAGTGTGTCCGAAGCAACCGGACCGCGGCTGGACAACCACGCGTCCATCTTCCTAACCCCCCCCCCCTTTTCCACATCACCGTTACTTCCATTTCCTGGCAGCGCGTTTGGACGAGCCAATTTAGTGCCCAGCGCACGTTCAGCGTTCCGGCAGTGCGCGTGTGAAGCGCGGATAACGCCGCGCTGTACGCAAAAGTGAACGGCGCCCGGTTGGTTCCAACACCGTCGAGGCCACCACGGTGACTGGCCCGCTTTTAATTATTGAATGCTGCGCGTCGGTGGCGTGTGCGTGGCACGATGCGAGCTGAATACGTGAAATTCGACAGTGAGTGACAGGTATGAATTACTCTAATACCATTCGACGGGCCAGCGCCAACACCGTCTAGACAGAAAACAAGAAACGGCTGCGCTATTAATGAAGAGGTTTTTCCCGTTAGACGTCAAGTAAATGCCACCGCGCAGCGCCAACTGCATACGTGGTTTTGATGTTTTGTTTTTCTTCCGATATCCTGAGTGGGTAATGGAGGCTTAATTGCTAACTCTTAAAGCGTGTCAGGATGACGAGGATGAAAAACAAAATGCAACCATATTGAATAGAAAAAACTAGTTTGAGTGCTTTTAAGTCTTCTCTCTCTCTCTCTCTCTGCGCCCGCGTCAGTTACCGCACCGCGGCGTGTATGGCCGGACAGGATGCTATATCGGAATATCGAATTTCCTTTTGTACAGATTCGGCCTTTCAAGGGTGTTCGATGCTGCGTGCTTTAGCATGCATGGAAGAAAATGCGCGATGTTTTTTTTCCTGCGTGGTTGGTCGAGCAATGGTATAAAGGCCGACAGTGGCAAACAAAATCACCACGGTAGCCAGGCCGTAGTGATGACACCAAATCGATTTCTGCAACAACTCGAAATATCTATGACAGGTGTCCTATAGTGGACAGAAATTTCTTCGGGAGGGAAAGAGGGAGGAGGGGGCGTAGGCGCCCGGTGTGCCAGTTAAGCACGCAGTGTGTCTCCAGACAGGTCGCACATAATTCAATGCCCAGATATTTGCGCCTTCACGACATGAGAAAGTGATTTAACCAGCATCGAAGGCGCAAAGTGACGCATAAAGTTGCTCTACGATGTGTGATTTCACAGTTGAACACACGAATGCGCAAAGTTTGGTGCTCGAATATAACCTTTACAAACTACTGTTGAGTCGTGGCAGATGTCGTAAAGTTCGATTAAATGCAGTAAATAACATAAAAACTGATAAATGCGAAGTTTGTCCGTTATAACTTCGCCAGCACTCGGAACACCAGGCTTCGCTCGCGTGACCAGCAGGTCACTCATAGATGCTCATCAAACCGCGCGAAATGTGGGAGCGCCTGATCGGTCGCTCGAACGATAACATCTTATCTGAGAACACGCACCACTGCAGAGTGCCACGCGGCTGTCGGCCCGCAAAAGAAATAAGAATGCCGCGATAAAGTAGATTGTCATGCGCCAATTGGCTCACCTGAGATGGCCCGCGAAGGGACGTCGTTTTCGAATCCCTTCCCTTGGAAGGCGTACTTGACGCCCGAGCAGCCGGGTTCACTGCTCTGCGCTTCGGCGGCGTGCCACAAGTTCGCGACGACCAGAGCAGCGACCACGAACACAAACATGTTCTGCTTCCCCATTGCTCGGCGGCGGCGGCGTCTTTCGAGGCGATCGCGAGGGGCCGGAGAGGAGCGCGCGCGTGTCCCACTCGAGCGGCGGCGTGTCGAGAGACGATGCTAGGTAGTCCGGGTGTATCCCATAGCCGGGCTCCTCGATAGCGAGCTTCAACTTCGAGCGGTGAATCTGCTCGACAGCCTGCAGCGATTGCCGCAGCACAGCACACTTTGGCGAACAACAATCAGGGCCTTTGAACGGAGCACCACATCCCGCACCCGACGCGCCCGCACGAACAAATGCAACGGGGAGAGGAGCGCTTCCCTCCTCGGCCCAACAATGCCCAGGGTTGCTCGAAGCGAGCGATGAATTGAGCCAGGAGAAGCGAGCTCTGCGCTCCAGCAGCTGGCTGGCTCTCTGCGGCAAATTGCGGCGGCGCTGCTGTTGGCGGAGCTTTTCAAATTGCCCTTGTGGCGCACCACACTGCTTCACTCACCGTATTTATGCACCTTAATTGAAGAAAATCTTACAGGCTAACGTAATGTAAGCGGTTGCCAAGAGATCGAATAACCTAGATCTAAAGAAACGACTGTGAGTGCGTGAACCTGTCGTTTTCTCTCAGTCAACAGACAACGTTCGTTCGATGACGGGTGCCGGGTTTCTAGCAACTAGATTCGACTATTGGTAGATGAATTACAAAGACTGCAACGCGGCTTTGTACCTTAATACGGTATTATTCTGCCTGTCATTTCATTCTCTCTAGCATAAATCATACGCAGACGCCTGAAGAGCAGCAGCGATGCCTACTACAGCGCCATCTGCCCCTGGCCTATTCAACTCACATTTTGGCGGTCTTTCCCGCAAGTTTCAATTCCTTGTAAGATCAAGTAGCGAATGCCTCCGAGTTTCTATTCGGCTGTTTTACTGCAAGCATGCCTGTATGGTTACGAGGGAGAGAGACAGGCCAGGAAGGGGAAAGGCAGGGAGGTCTAGACGCACGCCCGGTTTGTTACCCTTCACAGGGGGAAAGGGAGAGGGCGATAAGAAGAAAGAAAAGTGAGAAAACGAACGGTGAAGTCTGATACGCTTAAGTTCCGGAAAAGTACTTGAGACGTCAAATATATTAGAGCAGAGCAAGTGGCATGGTGAGATCAGGCCTGTGTGTACAATACTGCAATAAACGCGACCGGTATCGCATCTCAAGCCTGAAAGTCTAGGCTTTTTGAGATAGATAGATAGATAGATAGATAGATAGATAGATAGATAGATAGATAGATAGATAGATAGATAGATAGATAGATAGATAGATAGATAGATAGATAGATAGATAGATAGATAGATAGATAGATAGATAGATAGATAGATAGATAGATAGATAGATAGATAGATAGATAGATAGATAGATAGTCCGTTTGACATAGGCTGCTGTGGAGAGGTTTCGGTAACCAGCATTTCGGCTACTCCATTTATCGGGGTTTTGCAGCAAAAAAATAAAGAAAGTTAAAAGGAGAAAATAAAATGTATATAGATGAAGGTGCGAGAATGGGTAACTATATGTACGAAACAAATAATGAAAATAGCCTGGTAATGGAAAATTCATTGACGAAAGTTATATTTTTACCTTTTCACTGGAAATTTAACAAACACACATTTCTGTGAATTCGATTGGTGGCGCAACTATTACAGCCGAAGGTAATGTATGAATTAAGTGCCTCTGTGAAAAGCGGGCTGCTTGAAGCAGAAAATGACATAATTATTCCTTTCGTGATTTTGGTGAAGGGCAAGCATTATTTGATTAGTTTATCAAGAAATGTATATTTGTGCGGTTTCTTTGTATAACCGTGAAGCATCTTACTGCACCACTTAGAGAGACTGTTATATATATATTACATATAGCGCACTCATATGTACGTACGTACGTACGTACGTACGTACGTACGTACGTATGTATGTATGTATGTATGTATGTATGTATGTATGTATGTATGTATGTATGTATGTATGTATGTATGTATGTATGTATGTATGTATGTATGTATGTATGTATGTATGTATGTTCATGGTTTCCTCGCAGTAAACTTTCCCCGTCGGCGGTAGCTTTTCCGACAAGTCTTGCTTAAGTTAAGCTTTTGGTCAATTCGCGTTTAGATAATCTAAATTAGTCATTAAGCTCTTAGAGCATCAAGGAGTAGCAACTAGACCAAACCGTTATCCTTTTAAGTTGGTCTGTCCTTGCAGGCGCCTTATGTTCAATCTCTTCTTTTTTGATGATCTTAAAGCAGCTCCTAGAGAGAAAGAGAGAGAGAAAGAGGCGGAGAGAGAAACAACTTGAGAGAGAAAAAATATTCATGAGGCTTGTGTTCGGAGAGCGTCATGGGCATTTTATTGTTTTCCATGGAGTCTCAGGTTTTCCCAGCATGGAAGAAGAACTCCACCTGTAAATAGAACAAGTTTAAAGCTGACTGCAGGGAACGAAGAGCGAGGTTTCGGCATGCGCTAAGCAATAAAGATCATGCACCCCGACAGTAGCGTAGCCAGAAATTTCTTTTTGCATGTGTCCCTTTATATATACACTTGCAAAATAGAAAAAGAAATGCCATTGAACCCTGAGAAAAAAAACAGCGATAAAAAATTAAGCGTCACGTCGCTGTGACGGTGAGAAATAAAGAAGTGAAAGCTTTACTTAAAGACGCGAATTCTTCAATGGGCGAATTTCTACGCGGACAAAAGGAACAACACTGAAGGGCACAACGATTACGGCAAGCGCAGGAGTCGGTCTTTGGAAAAGCAAATCTGCAGATAAAAGGCGCGTCAGCCTATGATACGTGGCTTCTCGTGCATACAGTCGGCGTCAAATGTTTAAGAGACCACAAGCTCTGAGGAAACGTCGAATTTCTCAGCAATATGTGACTGTACTCGGTCGTACTGCACAGTGCATGTTGTTGGCGCGTTTTAGAACAGGCTTTGAAATCTAAGTTCGAGGCTGCCTGCCGAAGGAGCGGGAATATGCAGCTTTTCCCAGCAGGGCTGTTATGCTCGAGGTTAGCCGTGTGTCGTAGATAGAAAATTATCATCATCATGAGCCGACACGCGCCATCTTCCTCACTGTCGTCTTTCGCTACGTTCGCAGAACACGTGCACCCATTTCTCCTACGTGGTATGCAATAACTCTGATGGGCGAGAGAACGAGTACAGAGAGAGAGAAAGAGAGAAAGAGAAATAAAGATAGAGAAAGAGAGAAAGTCTAGGCGAAAACAATTTCTTGGCGAGAGCAAGCATAGCCATGTATAGCACAGTATACACCAGAGCACGCCTGTCTCGCACCCAGGCTTCTGGCGAGCCGAGCGGATACTCTCGCACCCAGACGCCAGGCTGACCGAGGCTGCCAAGGCGCGCGCGGGCTGCATCAAGTAAACAGGGCAAGCTGCAGTTCTGAGGCTTTAAAGTGCGAAAAAGTACGCGTTCGCGCCGCTTCAGCTTATAAGAGCTCGTCTGGGCACTACTTCGTCGTCTTTGGATGTCAAAACAAGCAGCGCAACAAGAGGATATTAGCGGTGTCTGCGACGATTACGACGCGCCACGGAAATTGTGCCGGTGCGGTGTTTTCAGCTTCGCCGCGAGTGGATAACCGTGATTCAAGCAAAAAAACTAGGGGCCGAGTGAAAATGCGCGAGTAAGTACACTAACAGCGTGTATTCTGCAGTGTGATGCCCACCTATTTTATTTTGCGAACCTAATTTGCGTGACACGCAGCTGGGTTGAAGGCAGGCGCGAGCTTTGTGTGAGCGTGCACTTCATAGCTTTGAGCGTTTCCTTTGTCGAAAATCTAGTGCAAGGTAGTGCTTTCAAGCACAAGCAATCAGCATGCTTTGCCACTTTCAACGTAGTATTAAGTTTTAGTGCTTTTGATGGCATTCACGCCTTCGAGATTTCGTCTTCAAAAGGTAATAAATGGCACGGTGCTCCTCAACAGCTGGCCAGAATTTCGTGCTTTCATTTCAGTGTTTGATGTCCCCAAATTTATTTGGACACGAGTCATCCAGCTGCACATAATACATATATTGGCACGTAAGTAAACAGTACTCGCGCCAGTGTCCTTTGCATCGCAGGCGCAGCTAACCGGCTTAACTAAGAGTAGCACAGTTTCGCTTGTAAAGCACCATCGTTACAAGAATAAAATAGCGCAGGTAGCTTCCAAAAGGGATCGCTGAAGGATACTGCAGGTTATACTCTCTGATAGCACGCTTTTGTAGGCAAGACGCATTATTGTAAGAGCGCCCGTGAAACAAAAATTACGTTCCGCGAAACTACCCGTAAAGCGTACTCTAATTATTACGCGATGCATGCTGAAATGATGAGCTTTCACAAAACTTTGTGCACAACTTGTAATATGGGGCAACAAAACATCGTTTCATTCTTTCGCGAGCTGCACTGCAATTACGATTCACGCGTACTACAGCGAGAACGTTTTTTTACAAATGTAACAGCGTACGTATCTGACGAGGTTGTTTCCGCAGCCCACTCAGCACGTACTGTATACATTGTGGACTTGCATGAGGAAGATGTTCTCGATGTTCCAATAAAATCAGCGAAAATGCCCAGGCCCAGGCGAGAAAAGACGCGAAATAGGCCCTCCAACGGGCTGAGTTTCGGAAGTTTCACGTTTGCTCCGTGTAGCGTCTGCTGGCGTGGCAGCCCGCGCATGTTGTTTCGTCGCGTGTGCGATAGATGGCGCGACGCGCGATGCAAATATGGCGATGCGCATGGAATTCGCTGTGTTCTGACCTATAGCAAGGGGTGGGAAAGAGATAGGTGAGAGGGTAAAAGGCTAGCCAATTGGGCCAGGAGGAGCTAGGTGCCCTGCAGCTCTGCTGCGACCCAGTATTTTTTCTTGTGTCTCGTGGTCGCTAAACTTTTGAGGCTAACTGTATACGTTCTATGGTAATCGCTGGCGATCGTTTATACGTTCGACAATGTAGGCAACAATGCGCTTGGCGCACGCAGCACGATTACAGAGAATATTATTTTGATATGTAATATTCGGGAAAGTCTGGAATGTTCGAGAAAGCTTCCACATGAGAAGACGCGTCCAGCGCCGAGCGATATTACTCCACCTAATGAGCAGTCCTTAGCCACGGAGAAACGGTCACCATTTTAAAACGGACAAGTGCGCTTGCGAATAGGAACGATTATCCGGTGCATTACTTCTTCGGTGCGTGTGTGTGTGAGGGGAGGGGGGGGGAGAGGGTAGAGAGAGCGAAATGATCGAGTGTCGCTTTCTTTTCCTAGACAAGTCCTGCATTCACAAATACTCCTCCAGCTGCTGCAGCGAATGTTCGCACATACGTGTATACACATACCTCGATCCTCGCATCCTCGGGCACGTCCGTGCAATGCACGCCGTTCCTGTGCGCGTCTCTTCCCACTTGGGCTCGCAGGGAATCGGGGTACAGCCTCCTCGCGAGAACCTGCCGACGAAAGCAGAGCGTCAGACTGATTCACTGATTCATGGTATCATAATAGACCTGAAAACGAGGTGGTCAGTGTACGGGCTCGAGACAATTGGCTGCTTCACTGTCAGTCATTTGACCTTCGGGCTTGTATAGTCTCCGCCACACGATTTGAGGCATCATTAGAGAGTTTTAGTTTAGCGCGCGCAACGGCCTTGCGCACGCAACGGGTGAGAGAGAGCAAGACTGCGCATGCGCTGAACCTAAAGGAGATGCGTGCGTTTGCGCGCGCAAGAGATGCGCACGCTAGATCTCGGCGCTTACGTTGCGCCCGCTACGGCCGTTGCGTACCTTACGGGCGCTTCTCTCGCGAGATCTCGACCGGTCGAGACAAGCAAAATGGCTGCGTCCGACAGCAGCACAAGCGGCACGGCGATCATGGCAGCGAATAAATCCCGCGTCCATTTCGGAATTGCCCTCGATTTGGAGCTCTTTGTCTACGTGAGTAGCTTGAATCCGTTCGCGGAGCCAGTGCAGTGGACAGTGATCGCTGCAAAGATGCAGGAGATATTCCATGTCGTCGAGACTGCAGTCGCCCTTCAAAAGCCACCGCTCTCGGTTTGTGAGCATCAAATCGTCTATCTCTTCCAATGAAAGAGTGGCCAAAAGGCGCTGATTCGAAAGGATGCTGGAAGGCATTTTTCCTCCCTCGCTGCTGCTCGCCTCGTAGAAGTCGTAGCAACCGTCACCGTTCACCACAGATCACCTCAACAAAATTTGCGCCATCGTAAAATCTTGGCTTGTCTGGTGCCTTGACTTGTGTCAGCTATGATCGGCTATTGTAGTTTATTTCTTAGCCGCTAGATGGCGCAGAAAAACACGCCGAGACGAAGGTGCTGACGCTTAGACGCTGTTTACGTTTCGGTTGTTGCGTACGGTAAACTAAAAATGTAGGAGACAGCCTCAACTCTAACGTACGCAGCGCGCAGGCCGTTGCGTACGTACAGGTTTGCGCGCGCTAAACTAAAACTCTCTATTCCCACAGCCGTCAAACGCTCCGTCGCGTCACCGTCCACAGCGTTTCGTTAGGGGCGATGATTTCCTAGTCGTTTTCTCCTCAAAAACGGGTTGGCAATGATGTATACAGCACCGTTGTCAACCCGTTTTTGAGGAGAAAACGACTAGGAAATCCTCGCCCCTAACGAAACGCTGTGGACGGTGACGCGACGGAGCGTTTGACGGCTGTGGGAATGGTGCCTAACAGTTTAAATCATACGTGAGAAAGAAAGTGGCTATACTAGGATGGGAACTGGCTCAGTCTACTTTTTCGGTATACCGCCCCTGAAAATACCTAATTCCATAAGGAATAAGAGAGCTGTCGTCATTCCCTCCTGGATTTCTCAAATAATGAGAGAAATTCCGAGTTACTAGGAAAGTTCCGTAAAGTGTGCAGTAGCAGTATAACTAAGTTCAATCAGCCTTTACGTTATGAGGCTCAGAGGAAGCTCATAACAGCGTTATGAACCCAAAAAGAGCGGCGAATTCAGGCAGAAAAAAAAAAGATGAAAGATAAAAAAAAGAAGCCTTTTCTTTGATATACTACCCCGCTTTCGGCGCACGACAACTGCTACAACGGCAGAGTATAGCTTATCAAAAATACATAAAGCAAATTAAAAAAAAAAAGAGAATGTCCAGGCAGTGCATATTCTTACAGGATCTGCCGGCCCAACGAGTTCCTTGAAGTGGAGAGCCGAGTTTTCGGGATTCGACGAGCTTCTGACTTCCATGGCGAGGCACGGACCACTGCACAGTTGTTGCACCATGGTCTGCGGAGCAGGGACCAGTAAAGAAAAAAAAAGACAAATAAACAAAAATACAAAAGTGTTTCTTTTTTCTATATAATACATAATACATGATCTTTTTAAAAAAAGTTCACCCGCGATAGCTAGCGTACTTATAGTTATTGTGCTCAATTACTTCAATCAGCGGATATTACTTTAACGAGAAATTGAAAAACGTAATCGAGTAATTACCTGAAAGTTACTAATCGCGTTTTCAATTAAGCATGTTATGAATTAAATGTCATTCGCGATTTACGGATTGTAGCCGCCATGGTTGAAACACATATCAATACAGAATAAAATCTGAGGATAGGATGACGATGGATTTCGAGACACGAGTCATCAAACTAGCGGTAAAACCCGCCAGTGCACGCTATATATTATTCGCTATGGTTCACCACGGCTGCGAAGTCCGAGGACGTGGGTTCGATTCCCGGCCGCAGCAGCCACATGTCAATGGGGGTGACGTGCAGAAACACCCGTGCATTTTGAATATGGGTGCAGGTTAAAAACACCAAGTGGTGAAAACACACACACACACAGGTTCGTAGTCATAACTGTGATGAAACGTGAGTCGAAAGGTTACCGTGAAAAGTTGGGGTGAGTTGGTGCTTCGCAGAGCAAGAAAATTCACAGTGCGGAAAAAAGAAATGAACGGACCAAGAGAGGCAACACGAGCAAGCGCTGAGTCCGCTGTCTTCTAGCCGAGGTTTATGTGGGGATTCACGGATGTAAGATAGTGAACAGCCGTTATCTAGAAGGCACCAGGCCGTCTTTTCCGCCAGGCAATCCCGTGTTTTTCTTTTTTCACTTGCGCAAATCCGCATTTGTTTCACTACTTATACATGCGTCAATCCCCGCATAATCCTCGGCTGGAAGTCAGCGCTTGCCCGTGTTGCCTCTCTTCGTCCCGCTGGCTTTGTCGAAAGGGGGGGGGGGGTGGCTTTTACTACCCTCCCCTCCCCCCCCCCCCCGAAATTCTTCAATTTTGCAGGTTTATATGCAGGGTGTTTCCAGAAATGTGTCTGAAAATCCTCTACAAGAGAAATGTGATATTTTCACGCTGCTTCGTAATTAGCTTTTCTAAGCCGGCAGATATCTTAATATGAATGGGCACGTCAGTTACATCGGTAATTAAAGAAATTAAATTGATTATCTTTTTCATTAGTGGAAACAGACGGTCGGGTCAAATGCGAAAATTCGAGCCCTCCCTGAGAAGAGTCGATTGGCAGTAGAGATTTGCAAAAAGCGGCAGCGGGTAATTTTAGCGGAGTGATTAAGTCTCACCAATTTCGCCAGCGAAACCGAAAACGAAACGCGGAAGAGCGCAACTATCATATTCTTCCAAGAAATTTAGAATGAGCGAACATCGTAATATCAACCTACGATCGACTTTCGTGGGTATGCGCGCTGCGCTTGCGATTATGACATGCATGGCGCACGTTTCTAAGTTAATTAATGTAGAAGAACTAACACCCCTGCAATCGTTGTCGTGAACAGTGATGTCATTCTAGTCGCGAGCTATTTGTGCTCATCGGCGCTTCGGTTTTGATTTTCCCGGTGAATTTGGTCGAACTTGATTATTCCGCAGTGCTTAGCAGGGGCCGCTTCTTGGAAATCTCGAAGCGGCGAGGGGCTCTTCGCACGAATGATTTCAATCCTCCCATTTGACCCGACCTCCTATTTCTAGTAATTAAAAAGTTAATTAAATTAAAACTTAATTTCTTCCACAATTGGCGCCCCTACTTATATAAAGATGCGTGGCGCTACAGAAAAGTAATTATGACGGCAGCGAGCAAATATTCCCATTCTCTTACTTTTGAAAATTTCCGGACACATTTCTTGAAACACTCTGTATACACGCACAAATACAAACACATGCACGAGCATACATAAACTCTGGTTGAGCCATCCCGAAAAACATTTCAGGCTACGCCCCTGCTTCGTCCGTTCGTTTCTTCTTTCGAGCCGTAAATTTTCTCGGGTCAGAAGAGGAGAGGGGAGGAAAGGGTGGACAGGGTCCTACGTCCGCGTTTCGTCACGCTGCCGATTTATAGCTACGAATACGCGTAGAAGTGATGAAATGCGTGAGAAAAAATTAAACTAATTTATTTCGAAAAGTGAGCTATATACTGAAGAACGGCAAGTGTGGAGTACCTCCGGGACATTTTGTGAATTTTCCGCACTAGAATTCAGTTCTCCGGACTAGCGATACCGCGAATGCAAATCGTGTGAGTAGAATAAGAAGAACATAGAAGACATAAAACTTACGGTGTAATTTGTAGCGACACCTTTGTACACCAAGAGAAACTCCTCTGCCTTGGCGCAATCGAGATGGAACTGCGGCGTAAAAAAAAGATATTAAGAAAAAAAGCAAGAGAAATGCACTGCAGCAAGGTATTCGTTTGTAATATTTGGTCCGGTTCCATGAAAGATTGAAGGAGCGCGAACAAAAATCACACCAGCTCCCGCTAAAGGGGACCATGAGGCGATGCGAAGCAGTGTTTCGGCATGTAGAGCCCGCGTTTCAGAGGTGGAGTGGTGAGGGGGAAAGGGGAGAGGAGAAGTGAAGAGGGGGAGGGGAAAGGGAAAGGGGAGGGGAAGGGGAGAGGTGATGTGGAGAGGGGAGGGGAGAGGGGGAAAGGGGAGAGGAGGAGTGAAGAGGGGGAGTGGTGAGGGGATGGGAAAGGGAAATGAGAGGGGGAAGTGAAGGGGAAAGGGTGATGCGGAGAGGGAAAGGGGAGATGGAGTGGAGAGGGGGATGGGAAGGAGAAATACGATGGGGAAAGGGAAGGGGAGATGTGATGTGGAGAGGGAAAGGGGAGAGAGGGAGTCGGGAGGGGAAGTGGAGAAGGTTCGCGCATGCGCAGTAAGGGTGGTTACGCCGCACACCACCACCACCACCGGATTGAACTCTGCTATAAGATGCTTCACATCTAATACGGACCATACATGAACGGCTGCACAAGCGCTTCTGAATCTGACCCGTGCCCATCACAACCAATGAAACCAACACACAATTAAGCCAAGAAAAGCATAGAGTACATTATCGGTTGTTATCACTGTTATCATTTGTTGTAATTAGTTATAATCTAAATTGGGAGGAACTGAAGTGAACGAAGAAGCACCCTTTCCGTCTGTGGGCTCTGAACCCCGACATTCGAATTACGCGTCCGATGCTCTACCAGCTGAGCTACGACGAAGGGCGCTCCCTCGTCCCCATTGCTGGGTATTCATGTGTGCATAATTCGAAGGTTCTGGGTTCGGATACCACCGACGGTGCTTTTTTCGTCCACTTTAATTCCTTGCTACCTAGGTCAAAATTCACTACAATACAGCAGCAAATAATAATAATAATAATAATAATAATAATAATAATAATAATAGTAATAATAATAATAATAATAATAATAATAATAATAATAATAATAATAATAACGTTCCCTATGCTTTCTTTGGCTTAATCGTCTGCTGTTTCACTGGTTGCGTCTAACAGACACGAGACCCTCGAACTGAGTCCCGCTTCTTTTAACCCTTGTCTGTTTCGTTCGCCCGCCTTCACTCTTTCATGGAAAGAAAGAAAGAGAGAGCGAGAGAGGAAGCTGTGATTGCACTTAAGCAGAAAGGAATTTCTGAAACCGAAACTGGCAAACTTTCTTTGAAAAGTAAGTGCGGTATAAATGAGCGTTGCAAGTTCTTTGAAGAATGAAAGCGCCGATGAAACGTGGTGCAGAAACCACACGTTTACGTCTTCACTGTTAGGCACAAGTGTTTGCAGGCGAAGCCATTTTGCAGATTGTCCACTAGCACTCAAAATTTTCAATTTTTTTTACATGCGCGCATGTTGTGAGAGATAAAGAGAGAATATTATTAAGGGAAGGGAAAGGACGTCAATCACTATTAGCCCAGTTGGTGCCTTTCAGTGCAGAAAATAAGAAGCAAGAGAGAAATTGACATTTTGTGCG